>NW_020664589.1:16502669-16564839 GCF_002925995.2 Terrapene triunguis
AAGTGATCATGACTTGATCACATTTATAATGTGCAAACAGAATAAAGTCCAGACTGGTGATAGATATACTTGGTGTTTTAAAAAGGCCAATTTCACAAAGCTAAAAACAATTATGAGCTAAATCAGCTCCAAGGAAGAATTTAATCAGAAAAATATGAATAATAATTGGGAATTGTTTAAGAACATCAAAAAGCCACAATACCCCACAATTGAGGAAGAAGGCCGTATAGATTTTAAAAAGACCTAAATTAGAGGGGAAGTGAAAGCAGCTATAAAAAATAGAAACATAATATATAATGAATGGAAGAAAAGGGCAGATGATCGTTTTTAATATAAATCAGAAGCTCTAGGAATTATAGAAAATTGATAAGGGAAGCAAAGGGACACAAGGAGAAATGGCCAGCAGAGTTAAGGCCAATAAGGAATTTTTAAAGTATCTTAGGAGAAAAAGAATCCTAACAATGGTATTAGTCCATTACTAGATGCAAAAGATAGAATTATCAATAATAATGCAAAAAAGGCAGAAGTGTTCAATCAATATTTCTATTCTGCATTTGGGGAAAAAACAAATGATGTAGTCACATCATATGATAACACTGTTTCCATTCCACTAGTATCTGAGGAGGATGTTAAACAGCCGCGACTGAAGTTAGACATTTTAAAATCAGTACGTCTGGATTACTTGGATCCGAGAGTTTTAAAATAGCTGGCTGAGGAGCTCGCTGGACTGTTAATGCTGATTTTCAATAAGTCTTGGAACACTGGGGAAGTTCCAGGAGACTGGAAGAAAGCGAATGTTGTACTAATTTTTAAAAAGGATAAACAGGATGACCTGGTATTTACAGGCCTGTCAGTCTGACATTGCTTCCAGGCAAGGTAATGGAGTGGCTGATATGAGACTCAATTAATAAAGAATTAAAGGAGGGTATATCATTAATGACATTATGTTAAATAAATCCTGTCAGATTAACTCGATACCTTTTTTTTTGATGAGATTACAAGTTTGGTTGATAATGGGGAGTGTGTTGATGAAATATTTTTAGACTTCTATACAGCATTTGACGTGGTACCATGCTGATATTTTGATTAAAATACTAGAATGATATAAAATGGACATGGCACACATTAAATGGATTAAAAACTGGCTAACTGATATCTCTCAAAATGTAATTGTAAATCATCATTGATTGGGTGTGTTTCTAGTCAGGTCCCCCCAGCTCTTGGCCCTAGGCTAGTTAACATTTTTATCAAGGTCCTGGAAAAAATATAAAATCATCACCGATAAAGTTAGCCGGTGACGACATAAAATGGGGAGTGGAAAATAATGAAGAGGACAGGTCATAGATACAGAGCAGTCTGGATCACTTGTTAAGCTGGTCACAAGCAAACAATCATAGAATCATAGAAGATTAGGGTTGGAAGAGACCTCAGAAGGTCATCAAGTCCAACCCCCTGCTCAAAGCAGGACCAGTCCCCAACTAAATCACGCCAGCCAGGGCTTTGTCAAGCCTGACCTTAAAAACATCTAAGGAAGGAGATTCCACCACCTCCCTAGATAACCCATTCCAGTGCTTCACCACCCTCCTAGTGAAAAAGTTTTTCCTAATATCCAACCTAAACCTCCCCCACTGCAACTTGAGACCAGTACTCCTTGTTCTGTCATCTGGTACCACTGAGAACAGTCTAGATCCATCCTCTTTAGAACCCCCTTTCAGGTAGTTGAAAGCAGCCTCAAATCCCGCCTCATTCTTCTCTGCTGCAGACTAAACAATCCCAGTTTCCTCAGCCTCTCCTCAGAAGTCATGTGCTCCAGACCTCTAATCATTTTTGTTGCCCTCCACTGGCCTCTTTCAATTTTTCCACATCCTTCTTGTAGTGTGGGGCCCAAAACTGGACACAGTACTCCAGATGAGGCCTCACTAATGTCGAATAGAGGGGAATGATCACGTCCCTCGTTCTGCTGGCAGTGCCCCTACTTATACAGCCCAAAATGCTGTTAGCCTTCTTGGCAACAAGGGCACACTGTTGACTCATATCCAGCTTCTCATCCACTGTAACCCCTACGTCGTTTTCTGCAGAACTGCTGCCTAGCCACTCGGTCCCTAGTCTGTAGCAGTGCACGGGATTCTGAGAGTCCATTACTAGATGGAAAAGGATGGTGATAAATTGGAGAGGGTTCCAAGAAGAGCCATGAGAATGTTTAAGGGAGTAGGAAACATGAGTGCCATCTATTTAGCTTAACAAAGAGAAGGTCAAAAGGTGACTTGATTACAGTCTATAACAGGGGTGGTCAAACTGTGGCTCGCGAGCCACGTGCGGCTGTTTTACCGTTAAAGTGCAGCTCGCACTACCCCCCCACCCACCCACCCACCCCCGTCCCTCCATTCTCCATCTACCAGATTTGGACGGGTGAGCTCAGGACCTCTGCCTTGCAGTGAGGTGGTGGGGTAGGAGCTTCTGGCAGGTTTAGAGTTAAAACTAGAGCTGGGCAAAACATTTTATACAAATCGTTTTTTCACTGATAACTGCAGGTTCAGATCCGCCAAAACCATTTGCAAATTTGGATCAACTTCAGCGAAGTGTTTGGTCAAACAACCAAGCACAAAGGCTGAAATGTGGGAACGGTTCATTTTGGCATTTCCAAAACAAAATATTTCACCTTTTAGTTTTGGAAAGATGTTTAATTTTGGAATTTCACTAAGTTTTATTTAATATTTTTTAAAAGGTTAAAAACCCTTAAAAACTAAACTAAATGTGTGGTTCAGACTGAAATGAACTTTTTTTTTCAAATTTTTTCATATTAAAAAAAAAAAAAAAAAATTGGTTTGGGTCGACCTGAGGGAAATTTTTAAAAATGTTTTGGTTCAGCTACCAAACTGAAAACCCGTTATTGGTATAGCGCTAGCTAACCCCCCTCTAGCAAGCGGGCTGCCCCCTCCTCTGCCTCATCCACCTAGCCAGGGGGTCTAGGCAAAGATGTGCGGGGTCTCTGGCCTCTTAAAAATCATGGGGCACTTTCAGAACAGCCTGATCTTCTCAGCTCTTCTCCCTCCCCCCCCCACCCCACCCAACTGGCATCCTGCAGAATTTATCACCCAAGACTCACTTCTTTGCCACGCTCCACCTCCCATCACAGTCAACCATATACGTTATGAAATCTGGGTTTGAGCTGGACTTGCTGTGGTCCTGGGGTGATGTGCTGATGCTGGAGTCTTCTCTCTGCTGTGTGGGGGAGGAGATGGGAGGAGAGAGTCTCTGAAACCAGTTGTGTGCTACGTGCCATAATGCACGCCCAGTGGTTCTCGTTTTGCATATGGCTGAGTGAGGGGAGGGGAGAGGCGTCTGGTGGCTGGGACAGCAAACGGGACATCAGCACTCCTGGGTTCTACTCCTGACTCGCTTGCTCTGTGCTCTGAGCACGTCCCTTACCCCTCTGCGTGTCAGTCTCCACCTCTCTAAAGTAGGGACCTTCCTGCCAGCGGCATTGGGAGTGTCGAGCTGTGCTCGAAATCCGCGTATGGCAGCTGCTAGAGAAGGCCAAAATCTCCTTTGACATCTGATGACTAACTGTACTTGGTTTAAGTGCTGCCCCATTTTACAGACGGGGACGTCAAGACAAAGCGAAGGGACTTGCCCAAGGCAGCAGCAGCAGGAGGAGTAGAACACAGATCTCCCGATTGTCAGTCCTGTGCGCTCACCGTATAGCAGCTGCTTCCTCGATAATGTTCGAAATCCTGCTGGGACCCCGGGGTGGCCGTGCAGGGTGTGACTAAGTCATGCAATACGTTAGGGCCTCGTGACCGAACTAATCCCATTTGTAAAGAAGCTGGGAGTGACCATTCCTGCCCCCGGGAGGTGGACCACAGGCTGCGTCTCAGCAGCATGTGCGGATGGAGGAATTGGGTGGTCTGGTCCCGCTCGGCTGTGTAACTGGGGTGATGCTGGTTCCTCTGGGCCAAGACCCACCTCTCTGGGTTTTGGCTTTGCCACTTTGGCCACCTGGCCGGGCTGTCGAGCCAAGAGATGTATTGAGCCCGAGACTCATCGCTGCTGGGATGTCCTCTTCATCACACTTCCCACAGCTTCTGTGCGGATCCACTTAATTTTCATGCTTCACAGATTTGCTTTCACTGAACTCTGCATGGTAGGCCGTCCTATCTAGTTATTTTTTACACTTCGCATTTTAAAGATCCTGACTTTTTAAACAATCAATCTTTGGGATTCTGGAATTAGATTGTATGCTCTCTGTGGCTGGAGTGTCCTGGGTAGTGCTGGGCACATTACCAGGCTTAACAAACAATTAACAACACTCATTCTGCAGTGGGGAGTGTTTGTTCTCATAATAGTTCTCTGGCTAGAATAGCTCACTACGTGTGTCCTTATCCCCTCTCTGCCTGGGAAGGGTAATCACGCTTAGCACTTGTAGGGGGGTTTTCAGAAGTGCTCACCTTGTTCCACCAGTGCTCAATGGGAGCATAGTTAGACACGTGGAGAGAGCTTTTAAAAAGCCCAGCCGTAGGACATGTCATCTGCAGGGTTCTGGGGTGACATCTTGGCTCTGTTACCGTCATTGCCAGTCATGTCGTTGGAGCCAGGATTTCCCCCCAAATGTTCTGCAAAGATGGGAAAGCGTCACTATCCCCGTTTTTACAGATGAGAAACTGAGGCCCGGAGTGGTGAAGGCCAAGGTCCCACAGCAGGTCGGTGGCAGAACTGGGAATAGAGTCCAGCTTTCCTAACTCTCATTGTCCTACCCTGGACCATTGTGACCCACTCACCATTGAAGTTTGAGGCTTTAGTGATTGTCGTCTCACTATTGAGTATTTCTGTTGAGGTTGTACCAGTCAGGAGTCAGGGCCCCAGTGTGTTAGACGCTGTACACACCTAGCTATGTTTGCAAAGTGCTTTGAGAATCTGCAAAGTGGCCTCTGGGGCTGGATTTGTGATTTATTTTGTGCCAGTTTAACTCTCTTCCATATTTTAGCCACATTCAGTCTCTCTGCAGCTGGGCCGCCTTTCTCCCGGGCTCCCCTCCCAGCCGACATCACCACCTCTCCTCCCAGTTCTATACAAAAGGATTATTTCAAGGAAGACCTGTCTTGGCAGCCGCACCAGAAATCTGGTCTGTAGGAGTGACCAACTTCGCTGTTTGAAGGACAGGTCATGGCACCATGCCAGGGTATTGCTACCACTGCGCTTGCCAAGAGTTTTCAGATGAAGAGCAAGACTCATTGAAGACAAGATGAATTACTTTTCTTACTGTCGCTGATTTATCTAGCTGCGATAACAAACACCCTGCAGATATAACATAAATCTGGTGGACCAGATAGGACTGCCTTTAAGGGCAAACTCTTTTGTGTAAAGCTGTAATTAGTCCCTGGTGCTTCGCCCAGTTTCGACCCCTAGGTGGTGCTCTGTCTAGGCCTGTGTCTGGTTACAGCTGTTTATATGCCGCGCAGCAGGCTGGCGATGAGGTTTCGGACGGGTGCTCTGTATTTTGGAGTCATTGGTGGTGGCTGAGCTTGTGCGGAGTTGACGGCATGAGCTCTGCCCTCCGCTCTCTAGCCCTCTCTGAGTGGGGAGGGAGGACAAGCGTGGTGGGTTTGGGTTTCACAATCCCTCCTTGGTAAGAGGGTTTGAATCTGCCTCCCATTTTCCCTTGAATCTCCCTAGCATGGGCTGTAATACTGACATGGCTCAGTGGGGATCAAACCCAGCACCTCTTACCTGTAGCGCATGCGCCACTACTGCATGAGCTAAGAGGCCTCTGTGTTCGCCACGGCTGGGTGCTCCTCGGTCTCTTGTTGGTCTAGCCACCTCTAGAGGAGGACAGAGGACCACCGAGCAGGCCTGGCTTATGGGGAACTGGAATCGGTGCACCTGGCAATCAGTCAGCTGCCGTGGTCTGTCACAAATAGACGATCACACTGAAAAGGAAAAGGCCCTGTCGCCTCTCTGCTCCGCCCACACAAAGTGCATCCATCTGGGCTCTCCCCATGGCTACTTCAGTTGTCGGGAAGGGTTGTCTAGTTCCTGAATTTCAGCCGTTCCCACACAGGGGTCATCTCCCCGCGTTTAATTTTTGAGGGGGGGTGGAGCTCCACCCAGTAATTTCTGGAAGGATTTTCCCGCTCACCACTGACTGACGTGGGGAATCCTGGGCTTGGGAATGGCAGGGAGGCCTGGTGGGGTGATGGCTGCCATTGCTCTTCAGCTCCACCCAGCTCCATCCCAGAGCAACAGAGCAGCCACTGGGGATGGAAGGTGCTCGGTGCCCATTTGCCGGCCTGCCAGAGGTGGTGCCATTATCCCTGCAAAACCGAGTGTGTATGGATGTTGCAATAGTAGCGGAAGGAAGGGGTGGGGAGGAATGAAAAGAATCTTTCTCCTTTTAAACTCTCTTGAATGAAGTCATCTGAGCTGTCTATTGCCATGGATCACGTTTATTAACGTAGTGCTAGGGGACCCGCCCAGCGCAGGGCCCCCTTGTGCTAGGGACTGTCCATACACACAGTAGCCGCCAGTGTCTATAGGGCATCGTTCCGTATCGTGAGTCCTTTCCCATCGTTCTCTTCCACTTCTTGAAGGGGGCGTGTTAGACGAATGAGATCCCAGGGACAAACCTGACGGGGGTCGTCTGTGTCAAAATCCGAGCAGTGAGCGGCGCAAGTGTTGAGCAGCAGAGTTTGAGGTTTGGGGTGCAATCAGTTTGGAGATCCAGCCGGCTGTGAGCAGAGCACAATACTGGCTTGGAGATGAACCCTAGCAGGTCTGAGTGCTGCGATTTCTGAAGCATGTGTGTTCCGGTGACATCACAAGGAGCAGTAACAGGAGCTACGTCTGTGCTAGGCACAGTAGCAGTGTCTATAGGGCATCGTTCCGTATTGTGAGTCCGTCTCAGTAGTTCTCTTCCACTTCTTGAAGATGATGATGTGTTAGAAGAAGGAGACTCCAGGGACAAAGGGCATGGCTCCTCCTCTGGAACTGCAGGCGGACTGCAAAGGCTAATCACGGGGGCTTCGTGCCGCTCAGTGATGGTAAGAGTTACCAATGCCCTGAGTCACAGATGGAGGTTGGCAAAGCCAGCCAGCTGCTGGAGACCTAGTGGGGGTGCTCTGCAAATGTTTTGTGGCCCAAAGCAGCAGACTCTGACCCAGTGTGGGCAGAGCCCCAGCATCCGTCAAAGACCGGGACCCACTTACTTCCCCTGTTTCAAAATGGTCCCATATTTTGTCAGTCTATTGCAAGCCCGTAATATTTTGTATTTTCTCTCCTTTTCAGGGCTTGTACATCTTCCTGGTCTATGCAATCTATAACAGTGAGGTAAGAGAAAGCTCTCCCTGGGTTTTGATCCATATTCGGAACAGTCATATATTAGAAATGAAACCGGTAACCAGAATCTTAGCAAATGCGAAGGTTGATATTCTGTCCTGGCCCTTCGCTCCCATGACAGCTGTTGCTTTTGCCCCCTTGACTTGTTCGGAGGAGGTGGTTGTTGTATCAGAACAGCACTGGCCCTGTCTCACGACCCTGCTCAACTTTCAGGTGAGGAACGCCATACAGAGGATGAAGGAGAAGAAGAAAGCTCTCTCGTTCACAGTAAGTGTGAGGCAGAAATCCTGCTCCGGTTTCATTAAACACAAGCTGGTTTCAGAGGATGGTTTTTTAGAACGGTGGATTTCTGGGAAACCCAGTTTGTGTCCCCTCCCCCAAATCTACAGCATAGTATCTACTGGCCATCCCTCACTACCAACCGGGATTATCAACCCCGTCTGATAGCCTTGTATCCTATAGGGCATGCTGATTTCTGCTTCTCCGCCCTCCACAGTCTCTCCAGGGATTTCAGTCTAAACTAACCTCTAAAGAAAGGCCCAAACATTGAAATTTCCCATCATGCCTCAGCTGTGGATTGCTGTGTGTTTTGTGAGTGAGGTGGGTGTGGACCCATTTTTGATCCACAAAACAGGGCAGTTTGTAGGATGTGACTGACTCCAAGGCCAGGCAAAAGGCCTCTCTCCTTGCTCTGGTTGATGTGAGACCTTGATCTTTAAAACCCGGGGTTATCACATTCCACAGTGCCCCTTTAAATCCAGGTTTGCAGCCAAAGTCTGCCCGCCGCGATGCATTGGGGCTCTCCCTGATGTCCTGGGCATGCACTGTAGGACAAAACTTGGCTCTGGGGATGTCTCTTGAATGGACCTTGCATGTTCAGGAACATGGAGTCGGGGGACATCATTTTCCTCCTGAACAGCGCTGGGGAGGGTGGAGGAAGACGCGCCACTGGTTCTGCAGTTTGGGCAGTTGCTGCAGACTGGCCTTATCGTCAAGGAGGTGATCGTTAAGAAAACAGCTGCAGCAGATTTTTAAAATGATGCACGGTATCAAAATCCTTTAAAGGCAGATTTGTCGTGGATTCCTGAGGGCTCTGTCCTGCTTCTCTGTCATTGCAGAACTGTTCTCATCCGATCAATTATCTGTCAAGTCCAAGAAATACAACCTCCTGGGAGACTGGGAAGCTGAATCCTTCTGCGCCCGAGAGCGCCATGTCCAGCCCTGTGCAGAAAGATCCCCCACTGAAGAACATTACCAACAAAGGTAAAGAGCCCCTTCTGGGGCCTCAGCTCTGTATTCCGGTTGTGTTCTGTGCTGCTGGCACAGATTCAGATCACGGGGCTGACCTTTCCAGAGGGTCCAATTTTCATGCAGTTTCATCCCTTGCATAGTTTTGAACCCTCTTAAACACCACAGAGTTGGAAAGTTTGACCCGGTTCTGAAGTTCCGCATGAGTGCCAACGTCCAAACCAGGGCGCACACCCTAATGGGCGGGGAGGTCTAGACTTAGATTTCACCAACCAACTGCACCATGTGCAGCCCCCCCCAGGCACTTGAACAGTCTTAGCACGGAGTCACAGACTGTCCCCTAGAGTACTCTGGTCTGTCTTGCCATCCAAGTGATGGGAGTGTCTCTCTCTGATTATTGGCCCCATACACCAAGGATAACAGCAATATTCAGGTTACTCCCAATCCCAAAGGGCCAGTCGCTTACCCAAGGTCAATTGTGCTTTAGGGCTCACACCAAAGACAACGCTTGTAGGTGATCCTATAGCAAACTATATGAAGATTTATTAAATAGGAAAAGGAAAACAGAGTTATTTATAAGGTTAAAGCAAGTGAATATAGACCATGAATGAGTTACAGCCTTAGGTTTCAAAAGGTAATATAGGCTTCTATAATCAGCAAGCTCTATTTGACCTTTAGGGCTAACCCAGGCTAAGCAGCTGGGGAATCTCTTGCTTATGTCTAGAAACACCTTGCTCCCCCTGGAGTCCAAGCAGCAGAGAGATCCTTAACTCCTTTTGTTTGAGGTTTTTAATCACCCTCCTGCCATGTGCTCTGAGCTGCAAACTCAGGAGTTCACTTGCATGACTCATCTTCACAGTTAAATAACAAGGGTGTGTCTACATATAAACAGTTACAGTGGCACCACTGCGCAACTCAGGGGCAGCTCTGTTTTTTGCTGCCCCAAGCACGGCAGTCAGGCGGCCTTCGGCAGCATGCCTGCGGGAGGTCCGCCGGTCCCACGGATTCGGCAGTGTTTCTGCGGGAGGTCCGCCGGTCCCACGGATTCGGCGGCGTTTCTGCGGGAGGTCCGCCGGTCCCACGGATTCGGCGTACCCGCCGCCGAATTACCACCGAAACTGCGGGACCGGCAGACCTCCCGCAGAAATGCTGCCGAATCCGTGGGACCGGCGGACCTCCTGCAGGCATGCTGCCGAAGGCTGCCTGACTGCCGCCCTCACAGCGACCGGCAGGCAGCCCCCCGCGGCTTGCCGCCCCAGACACGCACTTGCTGCGCTGGTGTCTGGAGCCGCCCCTGGTGCCACTGTAGGGCTTCAGTGAAGATGGGAGGGGTTCTCCCATTAGTGTAGATAATCCATCTCCTTGAGAAGCGGTAGCTAGGTTGACAGGAGAATTCTCCGATCAACATAGTGTCTATACTGGGGGTCAGGTTGGTGTAACTGCATTGCTCAAGGGTGTGGATTTTCATATCATACCTACCTGCTTTCCCACTGTAGACCAGGCCTAAGAGTCTTTAGCCCTTTTGTTGACATTTTCTCGATCCTGATGTAGGGAGTTTCCACTTGTAAAATCCACCCAGAGCCCGTCTGCTCTCAACATGTCTCCTCTTTGGGGGGCAGGGGCATACCAGTTCCTGCTCTTTGCACTGATTAACGTCCCTCTCCTGCATGGCCATTCATAGTCACAGAACCTTACAATACGGAGCACAGATATTAGAAGTGAGATTAATGCAGGGAGCAGCTCACAAGCATTCAACAGTCTCTAGCCACTAACCACTTTATCATCATTCTAATACCTCATCTATCACTATTAACTGCCCCCTTCAGTGTCCATTTCAGACGTGGGCACCTTAGCGTGAGCTGGCACCTGGCCTGCCCGCGCCATAGTGGACATGAATGTTATTAGGTTTGTGTTCCTTGGAGTGCGAGAGAAGCTCTGATGAAAATACAAATACAGCCCTGAGGGGCTAACTGGCTCCCAAAGAAGACAGCGGTAGAAGGCCAATTGATTTCAGTGGGATCAGTCCCTGTAGCGTATATGGGTCAACCGTGCATTCGAGGTGAGTGGATGTAGGGAATCTTCAATCCAGGAGTGACCTGAGCCGTTTTGCCAGCTAGGGCGGAAAACGTTTTCGGTGTCTCCACCCCCAGTGCCTGGGGGGGGGAGGAGGGGAGTTGAGGGGCACAGCAGCATGGTGCTCCCAGAAGTTGGTGCCCAGGGCTTCTGCCATGCTCGCCTGCCCCTGCAGCTGGCCCTGAACAGCGTGGCCTTCCCTCTCGGCAGAGAAGCATGTAGGTACTTTAACATCGATTTACATGGGGGCGGGGGCAGGAAGTCAGTGTTAAACTAGAGAAAGAAACGTTCACACACTCAAACCGATTGGGAGCTCTGAAAACTAGGTTGCGATTCTTCAGACAGCCCGGCCGGGCCCTTTACTTCCTCGAGGGAATAAACGATAAAGCCCTTGGAAAGATGCACATTTCCATTCTTCAGGCGTATCCACATTCATTGTCTCACTTCACACTTTAGGAAACTTTGGTGCTAAAATTCCTATGGGGATTTCCTCAATGATGTCACCAGAGAGACCGGTACGTAACGTCTTGAGTTATTTTCCACGTTTCACATGCAGAATGATATGTAGATGGGAGTGTTGTCTAGGGGTTATAGCAAAGGGCTCGGACTCAGGACTCCTGGGTTCTGTTCCCAGCTCTGTCACAGATGTCTTGTCTTATCGTGGGTGAATCACTTTACTTGTCCGTGGCCCAGCTGCCCCTTTGGTAAGATGGGGTTCATCTCAGTCACCTCCCTCCTGGGGGAGTTGGGAAGGTTCATCAGTGGTGGTAGCGGACTTTGTGAGCCGTGTTGGGAGCACTGCATGTATGTGCCTCCTCCTAAGCATTGATTGGGTTGGGAAGCTGAAGGAATTTCCCCCAGTAAAAGGACCCTGTAATGAAGTATCTGAAGGCTGCAAATCACTGGCCTATGGAGGGTGGTGCAGCAGGTGTGACAAACAAATAATGGGGTGAAATTATGATAAGAAAATCCAGCCTATTAGATGAACAGTTTCTTGACAGGAAGTTGGCCAAGGGACAGGGGTGGAAGCCCTGTGGCTCAGGGCACCCCGAACTAGGCTGGACAAAAGGCCCTACAAACATACAGAATGGAACAGCCCTGCACTGTCTGCTGGGAGTGGCACCAAACAGCCTAATGTCTTCACGTCTAGGATTCTCAGACAGCCCCAGGAGGGCTCCTCAGGCGAGGGTGAGCTGTGGACTCAGACTGGGGGCGGAATCTCACTCCCTGGCGTAAACGGGCCCATGTAGCCCCTTTACAGACATCGCCATCCTTCAGGGTGACGGGCTAGCTCGACTGCCATTGTACTGGGCTTGCTCGAAAGCAATCAGTGCACCTGCCACCCGTGCGAAAGAGTAAGGAGGCATCTGTCTATCCCTGCCCTTGGAAGATAAATAGTAGAAAGAGAATCAACTGTCTGTGCATTTGGGGGATGCCCAGCTGTCCAGCTCCTGGATATAAAGGGCCTCTGTACTGTTAGACCCATATGTGCTAACTCCTGGACTGCAGAGGGAAGGGAGAGATGGGGGTTGGTTTGACACATGAGCGGTAGGGGAGTCTCTCTGCTGCATGTTGATTCCTAGTTTTGTTGGTAACATTTGTGGTCTCTTTTCTCCATTCTGTATCAGATGGGAATCAACTCCCAGGCCTACTTATAAAAAGGGGCATCCATAAAAGCACAAATGGAACTGAGCAATCAGAATGCCAAGACAGAAATGAGGTCATGGCTACAAGTCTCCCCCAAATGAAGCAAGTTAGAAAAGGGCTTGTTGTGTGTTTCAGCACCCAAGTTACAGTCTGTTCAGTTGGCCCATTTCATTCCCCAGGCAGCAACTAATCTTCTGCCAAGTTCAACAAGGCATGCCGTAAAGTAGAGAATAATTTAAATGTGACTACTCTGACACCACTTCCATTCCCACCACTGAAATGATCATGCAGTGTTCTGTGCACTTGACATAGAAGTTAACTGTAGTTTCCTAAGAAAAATACATAATGCTACTTTCATGTGAGGAATTTACCAAAGGGTCTAGATATACACCAAAATTTCTCTCTCTCTGTCGTCCCCTTTATTGCTTTTGAAGTGCTATCTTCCTTATCTTACAGATAACATTCTGTTCTATTTCAAGGCAACTTAGTAAAACCAGTATTTATTGTGTCTCATGGTTTATTTTTGTTTAATGTTGCTATTCTTCCGGGTGATAAATACCTGGCAGGTTTTCCAATAGGTGCTTTTCTGACCCAGGCAGGTGCTGGCTCTGTAAATTAGAACCATTGCTAAGCTACTGGGCACAAAATATGAGACATGGGCTAAAGAGATTAACCAGGAGGCTTGAGTTTTCTAATGCACAGGGCATTAATAGAGGAGCCTGTCGATTTCCTAAATGCCAAGGCCACAACACTTCCTAGCTGGTAGACTGGGGCAAAGAGAGAATTAGCTTGAGTCCATGCTGGGGTCACTCAGAGCTTCTCTTTTTGTTTGTTACTTAAATATTTTTATTTAAAATGTTTTATTTTCCTTTTCTAAACATACAAATTCAACAACAATCAAAATACAAAATTCCCTGGTACCCGAGGAGCCAGTGTGGGAGGAAGCACGGCTGAGCCAGTTTTTGTTTACATATTCGTTTGTGTTCACAAGTGACTCTTTTGCAAGTCTTTCATGTTCTCTGTTCATGAACGTTTGAGCTCCACGAGCGAATGCTCAGGAAACGTGAACGTTGAAGCTGATATATTTGTTGTAAGCGTGTTTTGAATGTAAGATTTGTGCGTCGTTGCAGCTTGTGCTGTGTGTGTCAATGCAGCTTGCAATTGACTACCTAGAGCCTGCGGTGCAGGTTAGTTACATAAGTCACTGGTATTGTTTCAGCTCCCTGACTGAATCCCTTATGTAAGTGACGGTGTGAGCTGTGAATTCAGAATGGTACCGTTGAATGTAGCCTCGTTCTGATTAAGAAGCCATTTTTTACAATAAGTCTGAAAACACTTAAATGACGAAATGCTGTGCTCCGTTAGGGGCAAACATCAGAGTGCTTTTCACTGCATTTCATCCACGTTTTACTTGACACATTTTTTGGTGAAAGGTTTTGGGGATTTGGCACCTCCCAATGCGTTAACCCCCCCTAGCCTCGTGGTGCTGGCTCATTGTGCACCTTGTTGTGTGGACTGTGCAAACGCTGCAGCTGAACAGCCGTCCTCGCCGTTCACTGAGCAGGGCAGCCAGGACAGTCCCCATTGGAAGTAAAATTGATGATGTTAAGATGAAGAACAGTAGAACCTAGAGCAGTGGTTCCCAAACGTTAACAGCCTGTGAACCCCTTTCACTAAAATGTCAAGTCTCGCAAACCCCCTCCTAAAAATGAATATTTCCAGGGATTTTCTCCTTTACCTGAGTATAAATTATAAAAGCAGTGATCTTGGGAAATATAAAATTTGTTTTTGACATGCTTATTACACACTATTCATTATTAATTATTATTTATCATTACAGTATTTTTATTACATTATGAAAACGAAACACTCCTCCAAGATCTCACTTTCGTAGCTTGTATCACTTTGAATAAACCTGTTATAAGACAAGATTCCTAGGTTTCATCAAGGAGTATCAGATGTGAAACAGCATGAAAGTATTTAAGAAACCAACTCAGAGTTCCTCCTACACAAGCAATCAGGTCTTGAGCAGTCCAGGCAAACAACGCATGTTACAACAAAGCTTAAACTTGCTCTTCATACTAACTTTAAAAACAATACTAGCTGCCTATTTAATTTTAAAAACAGCAAAAAATATCCACCTCCCTTTCCATTTCTTATAAGGAGTCTTGAAGTTGAAATCTCCTGAGTGTGATAGATATGCTTGCTTTGATCTGCTCAGCTCTTGGAAGTCCAGGGGCTCTGGGCTGCTGGCCCCGTGCCGGGGTCCCCAGGGACAGCTCTGTCCACCATTAGGGAATTTTTTCCCAAGAACCCCCTGTAACATTTCACGAACCCCAGTTTGAGAACCACTGACCTAGAGGCTGAGGCTGATACTGTTTTTCTTCAAAAGAGATCAGGTTGGCCTCCTGTTTTGTATCAAAATATCTGAATGTGAATCTTTTCCACCCCTGTCAACAGCGCTTAGGGGACAGAAACAGCTCTGCCATTCCTATCTAAAGTTTATCATTTAAACAAACCTTGTGATTTTTAAGCCAATCCTGTGGTTGTTCGGAGCCTGCCTGATCTGTGAATGCGTGGGGCTGGCGATGCTGGGAAGCCATTGCCAGGATTAGTAAATCTTTTGTGGAAGAGAGGGTGGAGGAGGTGGCCCCAGGGTGCCTTATGGTGCAGGTGGTCTTTACTAGGGCCTGGCTAGGTCCCACGGCTGGCTTTGGGGGGCCCTATGCTCCATCCAGTGCAGTGAGAGATGGAAAAGCTGACTTAGGTTAGCCGGTCCGGTCCCCTCTTGTGTTGGATTGTTCTGTATGTCCTAGCACTGTGCCCTGTCTGCTGCATTGCCCCAAGCAAGGACGGGAGCCCCATTTTCAGCAGAGCGTGCTGCCAGGGCAGGTCTCTTACGCCACAGGCCCACTTTTGGGGTGCTCTCCCTAAGAACGTGTGCTGGGCGCTGGGGAGAATGCCCAGCTGGCACCCGTGGGTGAGTTCACCAAAGCTCCGTGAACACGAGGGGCAGGGCAGTTCCCCTACCTGTGAAGCTTCAGGGAGCAATGGGAAAGGAGAGTGCACGCGGCAAAGCACTTCTTGGCTGCATTGGTGGCAGGAAAAAAGCCCTGCTGTGACCTGGGGAATATGGCTGTGAACAGATCTGGGCTCCTTGGGGCTTGGAAACTCCCTCCCTGAGCAAATCTCAATTAACGAGTGTTCTCCCCTCTTTCAGGCTGTAGAGCTGACAGCGTTCAAATCCTCAGGTAACTTCTCCCTCCATCATTTCCGCTTCTCTTTGTGCTTGGGATAATGTCTTGATGAGTGTATTAAAAATCAGATTGCACCCCTGCTTCTGCGCTGAGGAGGGCTGGTCGCAGAAAGGGGGATCCATGCACACAGGCAGAAATGGTCTCCTCATTCCGTTTTTAATTTCAAAATACTGTGTTTTGTCAAGATTGCAACATTCAAACAATCTCAGCTCAGGTGTTTCTTGAAATACTGGGGGGCCATATTGGAACTGGAAAAGGTTCCGAAAAGGGCAACAAAAATGATTAGGGGCATGGAATGGCTTCCGTATGAGTAGAGATTAATAAAACTGGGACTTTTCAGCTTGGAAAAGAGATGACTAAGGGGGGATATGATAGAGGTCTGTAAAATCATGACTGGTGTGGAGAAAGTAAATAAGGAAATGTTATTTACTCTTTTTCATAATACAAGAACTAGGGGTCACCAAATGAAATTAATAGGCAGCAAATTTAAAACAAACAGAAGGAAGTATTTCTTCACACAATGCACAGTCAACCTGTGGAACTCCTTGCCAGAGGATGTTGTGAAGGCCAAGACCGTAACAGGGTTCAAAAAAGAACTAGATAAATTCATGGAGGATAGGTCGATCAATGGTTATTAGCCAGGATGGGCAGGGATGGTGTCCCTAGCCTCTGTTTGCCAGAAGCTGGGAATGGGCGACAGGGGATGGATCACTTGATGATTCCCTGTTCTGTTCATTCCCTCGGGGGCACCTGGCACTGGCCACTGTCAGAGGACAGGATACTGGGCTAGATGGACCATTGGTCTGACCCAGTATGGCCGCTCTTATGTTTTTATGTCCACAGAGCACCGTATGGCCCAGCCTCAATGAAATGCCACGTTTCAGACTGACCTGGCTCTCAGCTAGGAGACTCCCTTGCTCCACAGTCAGGACTAGTGCTGAGGAAGTGATGTTAGCTACCCTGGCCCATAGGCGCCGACTTCTGCTGGCGCCGGCGGGTGCTCAACCCCCCTCTGCCCCCAGTCCCGCCCTGATTCCGCCCCCTATTCTACCCCCTTCTCCAAATCCCCGGCCCCACCTCTTCCCCGCCTCCTCCCCTGAGCACACCGCGTTCCCGCTCCTCCCTCCCTCCCTCCCAGAACTTGTTACGCCGCGGAACAGCTGTTTTGCAGCAGCAAGCGCTGGGAGGTAGGCAGAGAAGCGGGGACACGGTGTGCTCAGGGGAGGAGACAGAGGAGGAGGAGATCAGGTGGGGTGGAGGGGGCGGGGAGGGGAGCTCGGCTGCTAGTGGGTGCAAAGCACCCACCAATTTTTCCCCGTGGGTGCTCCAGCCCTGGAGCACCCACGGAGTCGGCGCCTATGCCCTCGCCCTGTCCTGGGCCTCTTTGCATGCACAGCGCCATATCTCCTAGCAGCTCGCCATGTTGGGTCCCTTGCATCCTGTTTCACAGCTCACTGCTCTGCAAACCCCACCATGCCCTGCACTTTGTACCTGCTGTACTCGAGACACGCAGAGCCATGCCTTGCTAAGAGCCGTCTTGTGTGCCCTGCCCCCCGGGCCATCCCTAGCTATTCTGGGGCCTCCGTGGGGGGGCGGGGCTGGCTTTGGGGGCAGGGGGGAACCGCCTCCCAGCACTCACTGGTTGCGCGGCTGGGGCTCGGCCCTGCTGCACTCCTCAGGGAGGTGGGGGTGGGGCTGGGGTGGGAAGAGGCGGGGTGGGGGCGGAGCAGGGGCGGGGGCCATGGGGAAGGGGCTGGAGCAGCACGCAGCTGCGCAGGGCACCAGGCAATGCGGTGCCCCAAATTCCCTGGTGCCCTACGCAGCCGCGTACTTGGCGTATGTGTAGGGACGGCCCTGTGTGCCCAGGCCACATCTTGCAATGCCCAGCCCCCTCCCCATGTTGAGAACCTCTGGGCTCCTGTATCCACACCTTTCTTGCCATCTCCACTACCCCTCCCTATGCAGCATCATGCCAGTCACCAACCCCTTGTGCCACGCCCTCTGGCAGGAGCGCTGCTACCGCCTGTAGATGCTTAGAGCAGCGTTAGGTGCAGGATGGGCCAGATCCATTGCGACGCTACTGGCCAGATATTTAAAAGTGCCCCGCACCTGCACCCAATGCGTGGAGCTCTTCCCGTCAAAGCACGCCACCTGGGTGCATGCCCATGCACATCACTGGGTGTCAGGGCCCGGTGCTGCGGGATCATTGATCACTTTGCTGCGAGGGGTGGGCACAGGCACATTTCAGCAGCAATAGCTCTTGGCAGAGACTTGCTGACAGGGAATGTTAAAGCTGCCCCTCCTCCACCATGAGAAATGGCTGCGACTGAAGCTTGGTGACTAGGAGAGAAAATGCCGCTGCTGGCGGGTGAAGCCAGGGAGGGTGTGGGTTGGAAAGCGCGGATTTGCAAACATAAATGCAATTGCTTCATGTCATTCTCTTCTGAAATGCCCTGCCTGGTGGGGGCAGATCTTGGCCCCTGCAGTGTGGAAACACTTCACGAGAAGGAAAGACCAAGGCCAGACTAGAAATCGGCAGAATTAGAAACTTTTACCCTTCCCTAAGCTTTGCCTCCTCACTCTTGGGACCCCAGAAAGAAGGATGGGCTAGTCCTTCGGTGTTCCCTGGGTCCCATTCCCTCGCTCACCTTGGTCTTAGTGACTCCCTGCCTCGGTTTCCCCAGCTGTACAATAGCACTGCCCTACCCCCCCAGGCATGTTGTGAGGATAAATACGGTAAAGAGGACGGTGCTCAGATAGTGGGGTGGGGCTCTCTGTAAGTAGCATCAATAGACAAAGGGTGAATTCTCCCCTCTCCAGAGGCCAGTGCTCCCGCTGCCAAGGGAGGGGTTTCACCTGAGAGCTCTGCTCCTGTCCTTTGTCCCTAGCTAGGCACATTCCAGCTTCCCCTGGCCAGGTCAGCCCACCACTCCCTCCAGATTTGAGGAGTTTCCTGGGCACAACCAAAGGAATCTGCCCAAGGTCACAGCTCCAAGGAAGCGATGAGGCGAGGTGTCTGCCTGGTACGGGGGAGCACTTTCCTGGGCAGCTGTTGAAGGCAGATGCCATGGTTAGAAATTCCCACTGCTGTGCCCAGAAGCTGGCCCCATCGGTTCCCAGGCAGCCAACTCTCTGCCTTGTCAGAAATAAGGCAAGAGACTTTGACCGGATTCCTCCGTTATCTTCACCAATCTCCTACTATTGTGCTCAGCTGACAGAGAGCAGGTTTGCTGGCTGGGCTGTGTTCAGGGACCCAGACGTGCATCCGGGCAATGCAGACCCCTCTCTGCCTCCTGAGTGCATTTTTGCACTGGCTATTGGTGCCAGAGCCATTTGTTAGCTTTGTGAAAGGAAAATCTGTCACCAGCTGATGGTGGTAGGAGCAAAATTCCTGCCTTGAGCTGTAGAGAACCTGTGTTTTTTGAGTTCCCAAAGCCAGACGCAGGATTGCCCAAGGGCAAAAATGGCGGCAAAGCATTGTACGCCCCATCCAGATCAGCCCTAATGTGCGGGTAAAGCTAGGGGTACCTCCCAAACCGAAGGGGTATGAGGAAAGATTCTTTCCCCAGGGAGCAGAAGTGAGGTGCAGTGGTCAAAGCGGGAAACTTGGCTTCCAGCCCAGACGCTGCAGGTGATTCACCCTGTGACCTGAATGTGCCTCATTCTCTTCCCAGCCCCACTGTCAGTGTGCAGGTGATGACATTTACCTCTCTTGGTAACGCCCTGTGAGAACTTCGGGAGACAAACCGCTGACATGTGCCCCGTATTATTGCGGAGATGAATATCCAGCCAGCCAAGGAGAGGAGAACTGATGAGAAGTAGATTGCAGACAACAGAAGTGTTGGGCTGGAGAGGGAGGGTCTTAGGACCTGGGGGCTTCTCCGCAAGCCCCAGAGGAATGGTAAACTGGAAATTGCAAAGGATTGGGTAGAAAAGTATAGGGCCTTTCCTAAAATGGCCAGTAGGCCAAAGTCTCTTAAGAAGCCAAAGAATGTCTCAGTTTAGTTCTGTGCACCCGCGAGGCTGCTGATTGAATTGCTGTTCTGCCCTTAGAACTGTGGCTGTTGTATTGGGTTGGCTGGCATAGAATCAAAGCAGCATAAAGCATGGCCGCTTTGTCTTTATAGTCACTAATGATTATTAATTAGTAACCCTGCCTGGCTGGGGTGCCTGGCGCTGCCTTCCTGGAGAAGAATCTTAAAGCACTTTACACCCCTGCAGGAGTTAAGGCTCATGGCACCCCAGGGAGGTAAATCAGGACTGTTCCCTCTATTTTACAGCTGGGCAAATGGACCGAGACTTTTCATAGATTCCAAGGCCGGAAGGGGTCACTGTGATCATCTGGTCTGACCTGCTGTATGACACGGGCCAGAACCTCCCCAAAATCCTTCCTAGAGCACATCGTTTAGACAAACTTCCCATCTTGATTTAATAGTGGTCCAGGATGGAGAATCTACCACGCCCCTTGGTAAATTGTTCCAGTGGGTAATTACCCTCACTAGGTAAATGACTTGCCCAAGGTAACGCAATCCGTTAGTGCCAGAGCTGGGCTGTTGCCAGGCCGGTAAGCAGTGCTCCCCGAATGCGAGAACATAGCTGCACACAGGAAGCGCTGACATTTCTTCACTGCTGATGGCAGAAGTCCAGAGTCTTGCACATGTTTAGGCTCCTAACTTCAATGGTGATCGATGGAGCTGTCCAGCCTGTGAATCTTGCTTACCTGAGCCTTCGGTGAGACTGAGCCTTGTCTTGCTGGGCTTGCAGTTTGGCCAAGGGATCCTGTTCAGCTCAGCATGTGAGAGACTTCTTACCCCCTGGTGCATTAGCAAGCCCCACTAATGCACACCTCAGACTGTTCGGATGCGTTTGAGGACTTCTGAAGCCAGCAGTTAGACAAAAGGAGGGCTTTGTGCTGCCTCTGTCATTGAGGGAGACAAAATGTATCAGAGTAAAATAAATATTTCCTTTCTGGTTTAAATATTCAGTGAACACAAAAGCCTCTGCACAATGTACTTTGTATCCTAAGGTAATTTGTGTCCCTTTCTAGCTCACAGTCAAACATTCAGTTCTCAAACACCCTGATGACAGTTCCTCCAGGAAGATATTGTCTAGTGGGGATTGTTTTGTGCAGTGCTGTTCTTATTCCTCTTAAAGAAGATTAAAAGGGGAAACCGGCAGAGACTGTGTTAATGAAAGGCACCGTGCCTTCACCAAGGCCCATCTGCATACATTAACTCCATAGGCGCGGGAACTTAGGGTATGGGGTGCTGCAGCACCCCCAAGTTTTATGTGGGGCTCCACTTCCAGCCCCGCATGCTGGGTCCCGGCCCCTTGCCTCCGATTCAGGCCCTGCACCCGGGAGTCCCGGCCACCAGCCCCGCACCTCCACTGTGGCCCCGCACGCGGCCGAGGGGTCCCGGCTGCCAACCCCGCACTCGCCCCCAGCTGTGGCCCCAGCCTTGGCCCCCTTAACCCTGTCCAGGTCCACCCCCACCCCCCGGAGACGGTCCTAGCTCTCAGGGAGTGGACGGACAGGGGTCAGGGGACTGGCTTTCAGCACCCCCACTATTTAAAATGGTCCAGCGCCATGGAGTAGCTCAGTTTTAATTTTTTTATGGTGTCTTTGGTTCTTCTGAGAACTCCTTAGACTAGATTCAGGATATTAGCACCTACCGCAGATACTACTGGGATTGGGACTGTAGAAATGCCTGGGATGGCTGGATAGATGGATGTTATTTTTGCATTGTTAAATTTGATGAAGCTTTTCTGGGATGAGGTTATGTAAGATTCACTGTGATGGCTGTAAAAGTTGATCTGGGGCATACCTTGCATTAGCAGGACTCCAGCAGCTGTTGGTCTCTGGCCAATGATTTCTCTCCATGGGGAGGAAGTTGTGCAGGGTACATTGAATCTTTTATTTTAAAAAAGGTGTCACCTAGAAATATTAGTTTTCCCACATCTCTGGACAGATTGGCAAGGCAGAAATAATAAACCACTGTGCACATCAAATAGTTAACCTGAAGAAGCATATTAGGTAGTAAAACATAAACCTTAACGTGTATCAGAATATGGCAGGGTAGCGAGGCCCAGGGCACCTGCTGCTCAAATGCTTTCCTTTGGGCCAGCTCTGACTCCCTCCCCATCTAATCCTGCTGCTTCTCCTCCCTGCTCTAAGTAATCTGGGGCCATGTCGGCTTGGCGCCACTCAGGAAAACTAAGGCGAATCAGCTAAAGGGGTGAAGTGCAGTGCAGCACCGCTGGGCAGAAGTCACCACCTGCTGCACTTCCAGGGGCAGTGCTTCCTGGGGCAGTGTATGCAGGGAGGTCGAGTCAGGGGAATCTTGCACTCTATGGACCCGCTCACTCAATCCCCTTGAGGAAGGAAATATAGGAGTTTGGTCACAGAAGCCCGTGCAGCAGATGTATAAATGTGCATGTATTGTCCCTCTGTCACACTCACACCCTTTCAGACTAGCCTGCATATTCACAGTCAAACTGACCCCTAGGCGGGTGCAGTATTTTTTCTGCAGGGAACCCCTGATGCAGCCTCCGCTGCCATGGTGCAAACAAGAACTCACGCTTTTGTCAGGCCTGCAGGCTGTACCTGTGAGAGGCGTTGCTTGACCCCAGTGAGGAGCGAGTGCGTGAAACCGAACAGCTCCTTAAAATGTGCATTGCCCCTTGAATTGCTTAGCAACACCTCTTCAGCTGGGAAGCTTTGCACATCCACCTGCACCAGTCTGACATGCACAAGGCACCGAGTGCTCTGAGAATTGTGCCTCTCTGCTACAAAAGCCACTTAGCCACCTTTTCGGGTTTCCCCTCTCCCCCCCCCCCCCCCCCCCCCCCGAGTCCTCTTACAGTGCTTGAGCCCAGGCAGTGAGTTCTCTGCAGACTGGGGAGCTGCTCCATGTCTCGGTGCCCAGTGTGGGGAGTGGGGGAGAGCCTGTCTCTTTTAGGAAGTTAGCCCTATACAGCCTGTGCACAGCGATGCTCCCACTACCTGATGCCTCCATTTGGCTGGTAGCGCAGAAAACAGCAGGCTGCCTGCGCTCCTCCTCATGTGGCTTGATAGCTTTGCCCAGTCTATCTAGGTACGTGTCTGGCCCCCAGCCCCCGGTATCTGAGCACCACTCAGCACAGCATCCTCGTGAGACACCACTGATTTCCACAGTCTGGCATGTCTCTGAGTAGCCTCAGCTCCTGCTGCTGTCACGAGGAGGGGAGGGTTCACTGTCCCTGCCACGCAGCAGCAGGCCCCGGGCTGGACTGGGCCCTTCTCATGGTAGCATCAGTAGCGATAAATGGCTCAGGATTTGCTACCCCGTCACGCTGAGAATGGTCTGCCCTGCTACGGGCTTGTGCAATGCCCAGAACCAGGGTCCAGCACGCCCTGGCTGTCTCACTGCTGCTTTCCAATCCCAGGGGGGATTAGAGACCTGGACCTGGTGGAGCAAGAGCAGAATGGCTGCTCGTCCCGGTGCCCCCTTCTGCTGCTCAGCTAGGTGGGTTGGGAAGCAGCCTGGGCGTCTGAGTTCAAGTCCTGACTCTGCCGCTGGGGGAACCCACGAACCCTCTCTGGGCCTCTGTCCCCTCATCTATGCACTGACCCTTGACCTGCTTCAGAGGCACTCTGTTCTCTCTTCCATGGAGCCCCTGAGGAAAGGGCCCCAAAGTCAGCTGCACCAGAGACAAATCTAGGGAACTTGCAATGCTGGGAGCTGGTTGGGGAGCTGGGCCTCTGCTCTCATTTCTTCCCTCTAAGTGTTACACCTGTAAGGGATGATCTGGGTCAATGCAACTGCCTGGCACCAGAGCCCGCAATGCTGGGTGCATTATCCAGGCTTGAGCGAGGGAGAAGGACCCTGGCACAAGGTGCTGCAGGTGTTTCAGAGGCTGGGTAGGGATCACACCCACCGGAAAGGGAGGAATTAGTTGTATGTTATAGGCAGGTTAAGTGACTGATCTAGAAAGCCCGCAGCAATGCTGGGATTAGAACCCTGGAGTCCTTTAAAGCTAGTAGAAATGCGCGCACCTACACATACGCACACCTGTCCCAAGCTGTCACCTAAAATCCACAGCCCAGCACCTGTGCACTGCTAAGCTTTGCGTAGCAGCCTCTCTGGTGCCAAGAGCAGTTCCTGTAGCATCCTCCAGGTGCCTGCACGACTCAGCTTTGCAATTCTCCTGGGCTGAGCGTGAATGAGGAGGCCCCCTTCCAGCCTGACAAGCCCTCTTCCACGCCCCCGCAACTACCTCCGGCCCAACAGGCAGCCCACTGCAGCTGGCCTGTTAGCGTGGCAGCAGTGCTGTGAAGCACTGCCACAAAGTCAAGTGCTTTCCGCCACACAAGACATACAATAATGCCCTAGCTCTACACTGCCTGGCCGACCCCAGGGCCGCTCTGACACAGCGCAGCCCCTGGTACGTGGCCTGGTCAGCGAAGGGTAATGTTCAGCTGTACGTAACTTCTGGGGGCTGGCTGACGTCAGCGGAAGCAAATCGAGGCCAAGTGAGGCAAGAGGCTATCCTGAGTCTGACTCATTAGGCGTTGCGTAAAGCCAGCTCCAGCGCCAACAGCCGTTACATTTCAGCCTAGACTTGGCCTGGTGCTGGTGAGTTTCCAAGGGGCAACAATCCTGCCCTGGCCCCTAGGGGGCGCGACAACAGATTCACCCCAGCTCCAACTTCTGTGCCAGCCAGACCTAAAGCTCATCATAAATTATACCGACGACAAGCCAGGAGGCTAATGACTTAGAAATCTATTAGCAATGGTCAAAACAACACAAAGCAAAACATCACACACAAACATTTGAAATAATTATCATTTGTTTCATTTTTTGAAATTTGTATTTGAATGTGTTTGTCTTCCATGGCTGAAATAAGAGAGATTTTATTTTTTGGTCAGTTTAGTCTCGCTCCCATATTTATTTAGATTTTTTTTTTTTTTTGCATTTTCTTACTTTTAAAATGATAAATGATAAAGTTTCAACGCAAACCTTGCCAAACAGCTTCTGTGCAGAATATGTTCATGATGAAAAGGGGCTGTTAGTTTGCTTGTTTGAAAATTTCAACAAGCTGTAATGATTATTAGCCATCTGATGGTAGCACCTTCAGGCCCACACTGAACCACATAGTGAGAGCCAGGGTCTGCCCGTAATGCTCACACGCTAACGTGACAAGCGTGCCGAGAAAGGCAGTGCCATTAGCTTATTTTGCAGAGCGGGATCTGAGGCCCAAAACAATTATTGCCTTGCCTAAACTCACACCGGAAATCAATACCAGAGCCAGGGACTGTAACCAAGCAGTAGGCCAGGACTTTAACCACAAAGACAGCCTTCCCCTCAAGCCTCCATCCTATTTCTGGCTTCTCTGTGATTATATATGGCATCATAATCAAAGCCACTCATAACCATGATCTTTTAGTAGCCACCTATTTTGCTCAAACTGCCTAGGGAACTCAATTAAATTAGCTCTTTAAAATTATTAGTGGCAGATACAGTTTCTAAGCAAAGCTACAGCACCAGGTAAGACAATTAAAATGGAAATATTATGGCCAACTTTTACAAAAATATTTAAAGCAAGATTATTGCAACATGTGAGGAGCTAAAATTCTCTTAATTTAGAGTGGGACCCAGCTGTCAGCTACAAATCTCCAGTCCCGCTCGACATTCTCTCGTCCTGCCCCACTCCCTCCCCCACACCTCCACCTGATATTAAGACGCCTCACAACAGGCTAGTCCCCTGCTAAGGACACAGTTCATGCTGAGAGGCCACACGTTTTTCCCAGTAATGAGCTCCTGCCCAGCTGTACAAAGCTACACATTAAACTGAATAGTCTACAGCGATTCATTACACCCCATTACGTAGGGAGGGGTGGGCCAGGCAGTTCACAGATTTGTGCAAACAATAAGTGGTGTCTTTCTTGTCTTGGCAAACAAGAGCTCCACATCCTCCATCTCGTCAAGTGATGGCTTCATTGTTTCCCCGTGATAATTTCATTATTCCCTTTGAATACATTGTGTATGTTGCTAAGCCACACATAGCAACAAGTGTCTGCTTGTCTCCATGACCCCCTCCTTCTGTGATCAATATTTAGCAGCGCTAACAAATCACAATAGTTCATTAAATAGCCTTTAAAAAAACCATAATCGATTAATCTGAGGTATCAAAAGCTGACTGGACATCTGACGGATTCCTAGCTGGTCAGGAAAACAACCAGTGGGAATAAATACTGACTAATACGGCCATCAGAACTGCCGCAGGGTTCAGCCAGCCCAGTGCCCTGCTGCTCACAGTGCCTGGCACCAGATGCTTTAGATTGGGGTGTAAGAAGGCCCGTGCTGGCCAGCTAAGGACAAGCCTGCGGGAGAAAGTTCTTCCCACCCACTGTCATTCAGAGGTTGCTTTATGGCCCAAGGCAGGCGGGTTTATAGCCATCACAAAGCGACATCATCGCCACTGTAATTGGGGCAGTTCTCATTCCTATAACTGTGTAAGGCTCTTTCTGCAAATCCTGCCGAACACTTGGCCTCTGTGATAACCTGTGGAACTCACTGCCAAGAGGTATTTGCTGTGGTGGGTTTTTTAATAGTCCTTTCTATCAGTTAAAAATTGTTGCCTTTTAACTTCATTGTTATGCAAAAAAGTAAATAACAATAGCTCCCAACTGGTTTTCTCTAAACTGTTATTTTAGTGACCTCTAGTCTGTTATGAAACCCTCCTTCTTAGCCATAGAGTCTACCTGGGGTGGAGGTGATGGAGGGGGGGGCAGTGGCCGGGGGGGGGGGGTGTTGGGGAGAGACAGGGGCATTAGCAACTGACTGTGCAGTGTGGGTCTAGGCTCCTGGATCCATAATCTGGAAGCTTTGGGTTTTCAGGGCTACATTTGTGCACCAAATAAAGGCTAAATGCCCCTGCTGTTGCAGCAGCTGGTGCTGCCCCCCCAACCGTATGTGCGTAGCCCAAGCCCCGTCTCTAGCAGAGGGCCAAGCCAGGCATGTCCTGGGTGGGATGCGGAGGCTCTCTGCGCGCTGACTAATGCACTCTCTCCTTGGATTTAGGGTTCTGAGAGGCGCTTTTCCAGGTGATGACCAGCCCCCCCCCCCCCCCCCGGGCTCTCCAAACAGAAGGCAGGTCCGTGGAAGCCGGACACAGCGGCCATCTTGATTTCCTCCTGGAGAGCCACAACATCCCACACCGTTGAACTTGTGTTTTTTACTTCCGGCACGTGCAGCTAAAACCAAGGCAGGCCTGGGGCATCCAGCCAGGCAGGAGGACTTCCCTGACCTGCTCCTCGCTGACCATTCACATGTGACCTGCTTCCCTTGCACCTGGCGTTAGCCCTACTGTGATGGGCAGCAGCCGCTCCTCCCTGGGCTTGGTTAGGTAGCACCATGCTGCTTTGCTAGTCTGCCATTAAACTGGGAGGGACAAACTTTGAAAGGTTCAGCTAAAACCCCACCAGAAAGCTGTTTTCCCAACTGTGATTGGAACCCCAATGGTCCGGTGAGGCTAGTGAGCAAAGCTACTCTCCAGCCCCCGGCCGGTTCGTGTCCCCCAAGGAGAGGTGGGGATTGCAGCCCCATATCCTCACTTGGTGCATGCCCGCTGAGTAATCAGAGAAATGTCAGGCTGGAAGGGCCTTGAGAAGTCACCAAGTCCAGCCCCCTGCACTGAACCAAGACTACGTCAACCTAGCTGTGATACTGCCCCACTTCCCAGCCAGCTGTTGGCTCTGCCAGCTTTCCCTGCCCCCCAACTCTTGCCTGCTAGAACAGCTAAAGCTCATAGGATTTCCATACAGGGGCAAAAGCTTAAATGACTCATTCCATGAAAATACCATGCAGGGCTCTGGAGAGGCTGAAGGCTCAACATGAGACAGTCAGTCAGTGGGACGTGGCACAGCGTGAAATGGTGGGTGTAATATCAGGGCAGAACTAGGTGTGTCTAGCTAGAATAGTGTCTTTACTGGCTCACTAGCCAGGGCAAGACCCAGTCCTTTCATGTTAGTTCTGTCCTTCATGCACTAGCTGGGCTGGAGGCAAAGTGAAGGAAAAGGTAATGCGCTCCCCTTCCCACTCACTCATCTCATGCCTGAGCACGGCCCATTAAAAGGCAGCACACAAAGTAGCCCTCGCAATGCACTAGCCCCCTCGTGTTCTGTACACACAATAAAACTTTCCCTCCCCTTCACTGCAATGCTCGTACATTAGTCTCGCATTAGCCGGCTTTCTATTAGTGACGCTGCTGCTCAACCAGATGTTCTGGGCTTGATGCAGGAATCGCTTTGTGAGAGTCTCTGGCCCGTGCCTTGCAGAAGGTCAAACAAAATGTTCGCCATGGGCCCCACTGGCCTTAACAGCTATGAAGGGACTGTATTGACCACACCTCTCAGGACAGCGTCACCCCATCAGCTCAGCACTGTTTCTCCAGATCATGGTTCAGGAACGCAGTAAAGGATGTACTGCAGTCGATGGGCTGTAATAGTGTGTTCCTGAATTGCTGTATGTTCCCCAGGTTGGTTTGCTAGACCAGCCTATCTCTAGAAGGCTGCCACTTAGCTGGAGTCACTTAGCTCACCGATGCATGGACCAAACAAACAGCAGCATTGAAGCCTTGTGGGGTCCCCCTGAGACAGCCCCTATTTTGCACTAATCACAGGGGGCTTTATGTGCCCCCCACCCACCTCTTACATCCCCTTCCTAACATTGCTACATGACAGTGTGCTTAGCCCTTCAGCGGATAAACCTCTCCTGCCATCAGCTACCAGCCCGAGAGGTTGACCGCCACGTGTGTGGGAGCAAAGGCCTACGTGCCCCCGCCCCCACCTGTGTTAGTGAGAGAAGGTTAGTGGAGAGCCAGTGAATGTGTTCGGCAAGACACCCTCGTGCCTGGCCTCAGAGGTTTGTAGGCTGTTGGAGACTAGCAGGGTCCTTTCCTGCTCTTCCAGGCTAAAAGCCAGGGCCTTGTAGAGGAAAAACAACAAACCAACCCTGCACGTGCTTGTCTCCTTGCATGGCTGGCATCCATGAGTGGCCAACAATACCATGAACTGCAGACCGGGATGTGCAAGGGGTGTGCACAGCCAGACCAGCCGAAGTGCTGCATTGTAAAGGACCGTTTGGCTGCCCGCCACTGCCCCCAGCAAAGGAGGCTGGTGCACTGCCAGGCACCTGTAGTGTTTCCATCCCCCCTCCTGCACGGGTTAGACGCGGTGTGCCTGGGAAACAGGCACGCTGAGACAGACGGTAGCTGGGTTGTATTTTAGGGTTTGGGGTTTTTTTTTCATTTTTAAACCAGCTAATTTTAATCTCACTGTATGCTAGATTGATGAACTATTCTCATGCCAGCCCTAAAGGGGCTTAGCAGTTGTCTAGTGTAGCACTGCTCAGAGGCAGAGGGTGTGTTATCCTGCCCTGGCTGGGCTTTGCAGCAGAGGGTTTCTGCTCCTATGTGCCTAGGCGCAGAGCACACGGGCGCTCGGTATCAGGTTTGCTGAGTATTATGGCTGAGTAAATGCTGATTTTAAAGACACCGGGCTCTGTGGTTTGTCATTGTTTAGCCTCATGAAGAGTCACGTCTAAGAATCGTTACTGCGTGTTCCTATGTCATGGGTTAATGAGCAGCTAGGCAGGCATTCGGCCCACTCTAGCTTTATCTCCAAGGAAACGTTGTCTTCATGCTGTGGCTGACTCCTGTGGACCTGGCCCATTTTGCATGTCCAACGGCCAAGTAGCTGTGCCACTTTGGGCCCATCCAGCCCCCGTAGCGGCTGTTACATGCTGGCTCATGTGCTACGCTAGCCCCCAGCTGAACTGTTGGTCGCTGAAGCGATTTAGTCTCTGCTCAGTAACATAGTTGAGCACATCGCCAAGCACTGAATGGTGCTGTAATGAGGCTGTAGAGCCAGCGCTGGAGCGGGACGAACATCCCGCCTCAAAGGCCGGCCGAGCCATGGGCCCCGCTTTTCCGAACCCTTTCAAAGTAACCAAAAACTTGCCCCACGAGGGGTTACACTGAGCGTTAACGAGCGCTTTGTGTAGGACGCAGGCCTTTCCGGCAAATGGCCGCCTCCTTCCCAGCAGACGATGGTACAGAGGGGCAACTACACTGTCCTTTATAGGCCCTGATTCAGCAAGGCACGTTAAGCATGGGCTTTGCCCCACCCCCACTCAGCAAAGCAGGGCTTTAAGCATCTGCTTAGTTGCGGTCCTGAATCAGGCCCATAGAGGCATTATTCCCTAATTCATTCAGCTGGTACCCGGATAAGCCCAGTGCTGAGTGAAGACCCTGTGGGCACTTCCTGCCAGTGCCACTGTATTCCCCAGGGTAGCGCTAAAGCAACTACCTGGTTCTGCTGTCGGGTGGCCCGTCAGGAGCAGAGTCTACTCCTGACGCAGCGTTCTTCCCGCCCGCCGCACTTTACAACTAGCATCAGGCATCGCGTCGTCTGCTGTTCTTCTGGGGCTAGAACTTGGCAACTGCTTGTAAGAGCTCAGCAACACTGCACCTCGCGTGTGCGACTTAGGTCAGCTTTGAGGCGAGTGATGGTTTGGTGAGGCAGGGAGGCTGGTCTGTTCACACCGTCTCCCCTCTTGCAGGCTGATCCAGCTCCCATTGGAGTTAATGGGCGTGTGGCGACTGATTTCAGTTGGGTTTTGGCTCAGGGCCTTGAAACCCTCCTGGTTAATTACACTCCACTGCATGACCGTGGAGCCCAAATTTTCAAACCAGGTGACTATGGCAATGCATTAGGCATAGTTACTGTTCTAGGACAGTGTCAGCAATTGCCCAGCCAGCGGGTTGTGCTCACATGGTGCTGACCCACAGGCACGGCTGCAGGGTTTGTGTGTACAAATACAGGCGGACACTGAGTCACAGTACGTGCAGTCAGTTATTTGGGCTTTGCTGTCTCCTCGCTGTGAGTTTGCTCCCTAGGGATGTGTGATATTAAAAGCTCTTACAGTTGTATGAGAAGAGATTTTTGCTTGCTTGCTGTGCCTAGCACAGCCTGATCATTATAACTAAGAGCCATGTCAAGTGGTTAGTACCTAAGTTAACCCTCCCCTAAACCCTGCTGCTCTCAAGCTCACTTGTTAGGGTCACTGGGCAAAGCCATTCTGATCCTATGGGGAGAAGCGCCACAGACGTGCCTATGAATAGACATGAAGTCAGCGAAGTCTAATCAAATCATGAGCCATATTCCCCACGTGAGTACAAGTGTCACAGTCCTGCCTGCCTGCTAATGAAGAGGGCTACAGTCTGCAATGCCTATTGCCACCACGGTCGGGCATGAGCTGCAGCAGAGCAACTGGCTTTAATGTGCAGCTCCCACACAATAGCCCCAAGGTTCAGGCAAACTGAGAGCCGGGACCTGCGTGGCTCCTTGGAACCAATTCAACCCTCGTCTCGAATTTATTCTTTCTAAGGATGCCAGCTCAGTTACCCTGCAGAGGAGCCCCAGGCCAGTATCATCAGGGCTGAGCACTGTTTAACGTCGTCATCCGCCCTTCCGTTTGCATGGGGTTGAAACCCAGGAAAGTTCTTTGCTCCGCTGCAGAAAGCAGTAATGGAACGAGATGTGACAGCAACAGCAACCCAGAGTTAGAAATACATTAAAAAAAACCCGCAGAATCCGCAATTTTTAAGTGAATTGCAAAATTTATTACAGTGGTTTGATCCTGACAAGAACATTGCTAACAATCTCCTGCCATAGATGGAATGGAGAGGGTGGAAGGAGGGGAGAGAGACACTTAAGGACACTTCTCATTTTCTGAAAATAAAACGTCTTTTAACGCCCAAACCATATTCCCCAGCTCTTTAAATCCACAAAATACAAAGTGAAACTGAACCACAGACATGGAGAGGAAAACGCATTAACATGTCGAAATGCAGAAACAAACATGCTCATCTGCATCTAATAAGCTTCCAGAAAACGAGCTGCTTATAGTCACAAAAGTCTGCCAAGAAGGTACGCAGCAGCAGCAGCAGCAGCGCACAAGGCCTGTAAAGCGCCAAACTTCAGAAGCCACATTTCTCTGGGTACAAAAGTCCACGCTAAACAAGAAACAAGCACCTGGAAAGGAAAATATATCGGAACCCACTTGTTACAAAGGGCCGTTATTCGCCAATAATATGACCTGTGTTGACAGGGAGCTACAGAACAGGGAGCACATAGCAGTGTCATTTAAGCCTGGCCTCTAGTGGAGCTGGGGAAGGTCCAGTGCTCGGGGAATAGAAAAGGACAGTAGAGCTGAAGTAAACCAACGTGGCAGCAAGAATAAAGCACCGTCTGGTCTTACCTTCCACTGCTAACTAAGGGGGGAGGGAGATGCACCCAAGGTCAAAGGGACTCGCTGTCTTGTAGCGTCAGCAGTTCTCACTTCCCTGGGTGGGAAAGCTCTATTAACTGACACATGAACATGCTGCCATCAGACAGAAGCTAACACCGGGGCTTGAAGCAACACACTGCTGGGTGGCCAGGGTGAATCTCACCAAGCAGTGGAGCTGGGACGTCTCACCGTTGGGCTGTAGGTTATGGTGCAGGTCTAATTACTCCCAGCCAGAGGAAGCAGGCAAATGGGGAGTGGAGTAGAAACCCTACTCACCAGCTCAGGAACCCCAGGGCAGCCTTTATGCACATGGCCGGCATGCGAGGTACCTGTGGAACATTTGCACTATGGCCTCTAATTCAGATGCACACACAGAAGAACCAGAGAGCAGAAGGAAATCCCTTTCTTCTCATAGTCTCTCTGGAGGCTAGACATTCTGCAATGGCTTGAACAGCATGATGTGCAGAAGTGCTGTCGCCATTTCATTACCGAGCTGCAGAACCCCTGGACCGGGTCTTTGGGCCACCTGGTCCTATAGTCATCCATCAGGGTCACATGCTTAGCTTTGACTTCAGTGTCCAAAAATGGAGGGGACACTAAATAAAAACATGTGAGCCAGGAGAGGCGCAGTGGAAAGGCTACAATATGGTGCAGATGGGCACAGTGTAAAAGAGCCTGAATAGAATAGAATAGAATAAACAGAGAAAATGGTCAAAAGGGACTGACTCCGTTAAGAAAGTGTTCAGATGAGTGGCTGTATTTGGTGCTAGGCTACTAACACCAGCTCCATCCCATGGGAAGCATTCCCGAGAGCACACACAGAGCAGCTGGTGAGATGTCGCAGTTAGATATCGTAAGGAAAAAAAGTCCTTTGATGGTTACATCTTGCCCCCTACTCCATTTCCTGTGGCGCATCTCAGCCCTGTTCATTCCTGCTAATTCTGCCATCTCACACATCCCAGGCATTATATGGAGAAATCCAGTACGTGGGTTCAGGGGACTGTGCTTCTTGATTGACTCTCCGAATGGGGGACTGCATCCCCAATTGCTTTGTTCCCTAGATTTCAAAAACACTCGGCTGCTGGGCCAGTTGTAGCACTACCAGCAATGAACGGCTGAAAGGGGACATTTGGGGGTGCTAGCAGAACAAGCTGCTATGAGATGAGGGCCATCCTGTCCAACTTCAATGGCCAGGGTTCACCCGCCTTCATGTAAGATACAGAATCTTTCAGCAAGTCATTAACTGCAGTCCTGCTGGCTAAAGAAACAGGAGGGCCTGGCCCCAGGATGAGAAAGCACCTGACTGCTGAACGGGGAATGTCATGATGCTGAAAAGCAAGGGAAGCTGCAGCTGGAAACCTTCCAAAGAGAGTGAGACAGGTCTGGAGGCGGGAGAAAACCTTCCTGGAGACAGAGGCTGAGCCAAGAGATGGGGCCAGAGCTCGATGGAGTCACAAGCTTCCCTGCTGAAATGTCAGCGTCAGGGCCAGACTCTGCTCCCCCCTCCGTGGTGTGACCCGGGGTCACTGAAGCGGGTGGAATGGAGCTGCTCGGGACGGTCACTGGCATGCCTGGGCATAGCAGGGCAGCGTGCAGGGGCCTACCTGAGGCTAAGGGCTGAGCACTGAAGACATAAAGCACAGGCTGAAATCCCCTCCCTGGTGCCCTGCTCCCCACCCGCTGTAGGCAGCCCCCTGGACACTCGTTAGCAGGATGGGGCAGAGCTTGCAATCGCTGCTGTGCTGGACTGGGGGCGGGGGCGGGGTGAGTGCTGGCCCTCCCTGTTACACAGCCACAAAACTTGAATAAACAGCACTTTAGCCAGTCAGGAAGCTGCTTATTCAGAAAAGGAGCCTTTGCCACCCACCCCTGCACACACAGCCGGCCATGTTCAGCTCAGTGACAGCCCAGTGCGGGTACACCAGGGAGGAATTTGTCCCAGCAACCCTGCTCTCCACCCTGCTTGGAATGGTACGTTCCACTGTGCCTGCATCCCTCAGCCAGAGTCTGCACCTGCTCTTTACTCCACGGGGCGTGGGGTCCCCAGATGGGGGCAGCTCGTGGGGAAAGGGATGGCTTTCTACTGTCCAGTTCCCAGTTCCTTCCCGTAACAGCCTCCCGATTCATGTAACTGCAGGAGTCCATCAGCCCGGACAACCCCGTCCTAGGGGCACACTCGCCTGGCCAGCCCGCCAGCAGCTTCCAGGCCAGAGGGGCTGCAGGACACAGGCTAGGAGACGCAGGGATGAATGACTCAGCACTTGGATACTATGGGGCTGTGCTGTAATATTGACCTCAGAGGACAAGGAGATTCCCCAGTCAGAATGTGACCAACACCGTGCTAAGGCCCCCGACGCTGGTCAGCAGGCCTATTGCTGCAACTACGCACTGGCTGTGGTGACACAGTGATCCTAGCTCAAGCACTGTCTCCTGACCCAAAATGGGACTCTAACAGCTTTCCTGGGCTCTGGGGCACAAAACCCCAGGCTCCCCTGGGACACAGGGCAGGAGCAGGATGGTGATATGATCATTTCTTCTCACTTGCATCTGAAGAAGTGAGGTTCTTACCCACGAAAGCTTATGCTCCCAATACTTCTGTTAGTCTTAAAGGTGCCACAGGACCCTCTGTTGCTTTTTACAGATTCAGACTAACACGGCTACCCCTCTGATACATTTCTCCTCCCTGGATCTAATGGCTGGATTCAGGAATATGTAGGTGGTTGCATTTTCCCCAGTACCATGTCCCAGTCTATGTCCATTCCAGGGGTCTCTAGCATCTCCATTCTGCAAACTATCCCACAAGGCAGTCTCCCTGGCCAACCCCTGCAGCCCCATTTCTAGCTCCACAAAGTGTTTCACCCCCAGGGAGGTGGCGACAACCACAGAGCATCATCTGGAGAAGCCCTGGCCTGTCGGAAGGGTAAAACCAGCAAGGTACCTTTTTACCTCTCTCTCCCCCCTTTGCAAGTGGGGTCCTGAGATGTTTGTGGGCAGAAGGTGAGGGGGCAGGGTTAGGGCAGACAGCTGCTGAGGAAAAATGAGTCAAAATGAACATAAATAAGAGAAAAGCCATTTCTAAGGTTTAATCCTCCACACCCTGGAATTTGTGTTAAGCCAAATCGATGCTATGTAGAAAGGGAAAGCCAAATGTAGGACAGGCAATGCTCCCAGAAGGGCAGTCCACACAGAATGGAACATATTCGTCTTAGCACTGTTAAACCATAGTTACTGTATATTAAAATAAATCATCTGAAACTTTCCAATAGTACTGGTTAAATATAATCACCGGGCGAGGCGGCGATGGACAGCAGTGCTGCTAGGCCAGCCCCCCCAGCTTCCTTCTGCCTCTCTTGCACGCTCCCAGCAGGGAACGTCTCTGAGAAGCTCCATTACGAGTCTCTTGTCGGGACGAGCCACACTCAAGTCCGCTTGGCGTGCAGCATTTCAATGAGCAGGTTGTTGCAAGGCACCTCCCCGCTCAGGTGCTTGTGGTAGAGGTACTCCTCGGCCTGCATGCTGAGGGAGCGGATCTCAGCCAGCCGCAGCAGGAGCTGACGGAACTTGTCCGCGGAGTGAGGGTAGTGGCAGATGGTATACTCCAGCAGAGCTGCGTTGGCTTTCTCCTGAGCATCCTTCGCCAGGCTGTGGTTTTCCAAATACTTCACATCTGCAACAGGAAAACAAAAGGCAGCGTCTCGTGAAATGGCACAAAGCGCAGCCCTGTGTCACATTGACATCAGCACACATTATGGACCCACAATGCACCTAGACATTGGGCTCTAAGAACTCTGCATTCCATTCCCAGGGTGGCTGCATGCATTACAGTGGAGATGCCCACACCTTGTGCTCTTCTGCGGGGACTTTCCTATTATTGTTGTTTTTCTGACTCTCAAGCAAAAGTGATTAAGTCTACAAGAACGTGGCTGCTCTTTGTGTATGGAAAAGCACAGCATTAAGGGGCAACAGGATCCTGGGAGGAGACAGGAAAGACTAAAGAACAGCCACGCTTACACCCTTCTGCTTCCACCTGTATCACCACCACTGCAATGGTAGGGCACTGACTGTGAGACACGCCCTCCTCTGATCCCTGCTGGGTGCGCTAAAGAAAGATTCAATCCATCCAGTATGTCACAGGGAGGGAGGAAATCCCGACAACCCCCGCCCCATTCAGCAATGAATTTAATGCTGAGCATGTGAGCCAGTTCTTACGTGTGTGAGTACTCGACTGAGAGGCCATTGCTGTCCAAACAATCCTTGAAGCTGATTGAATCTACTAGCACTTTTGAGACAGAGAATTCCAAACACTGATCTCCCAGCAAGTGGGAAATAAAGCCCTGCTCCATTGTCAAGTTCCCATCAAATCCTGAAGGTACTGGGGGGGGAGGAGTTTTGGGGAGAGTTTCTTGTGGACCATCCCACAGGACCTAGTAAGGTGGTGAAACATGTCGGCCACACACTCGGGAAAAGAGCTGGGCAGCAAATGTTCACCAAAGAGTTTTCTCTAAGAAAAAGTGTGAAAAAAACTTGTTATGCCTTTTCACCTGTTCTTTGACCTGCTTGACTCATGAGTGCATTAGGAAGTGGCTTGGATCTTGAGGAAAGAGGGTGTTTGTGAGAGGGAAGCGCTTTGGGCTGGCGGGAGGGAACTAGCAAGGCCACACAGGACCAGCCTTGGGATGGGTTTTGGTGTTCACTTAATCAATCAGCCCCCGAGAGAAATGAGAGTCTGCAGCAAGGGGCTGAGGGCACCAAACCATGAAAGTGGGCAAGTCATAGCAGGGCTATCCAGCCGAGTACAAAGCACTGGGAAGAGGAGCAACCGGAGGTGAAAACATTCAGCTTAACAGGAGAGTCAGTGTGTGTGTGTGGGGGGGGGGGGGGGTTCTGAGATCTACAGAAGGGGGTGGGAGAGAGAGAAGTTGCAAATCTAGAAAATGGAATTGTTCTTATACTGTATAAGGGGTGGGGAAAACCTACTCAGGAAACCTGCCCCTTGTTATAAAAAAGAGGAGCAGAGGACAGACGAACTAGAGGACCTTATGGACCTTTTCATCCCTCATTCGTATGTGCAGAACCATGGAGAATACTGCAGAGCCATCGGGGTACAGCCAGAATCCAGGCAGCTAAACAGCTGCCAGTTCAGGACGTTTGCAGATTCTAGAGCTGATGAATTTTTAATGGCTGCTGTGGCCACTTCCATCTCACACAGTCAAAGAAAATCTTATAGGCCTTTGGCCTTAGAGCTCATCCATTTCTGAATGTCTATGAAAAGACTGGCTTAATTCCCTGCTAAACCTGGGGTTTGCAATGTGGCAACAGAGCTCAGCAAACATAGTAACCCTGAGCCTTTATGCCTCGCAAGTGTCTAAACAATTCTCCGGTAACACTGTTGTTGCCTGGAACTGGCCTTACTGAAATGCAAGGCAGAAAGCTCTCCGGTGTGGAGCCACCACCTAGCTACTGAGAGACACAGCTCCTAGCACATTGAGCCACATGACCATCCACAGATTATCCTTATAATCTACAAACCTTGCTGTGGGTTTTAAATCAATAAGACCAGGATGCTGCCCTGGTAAAAGATCATGATAAAAAAATCACTTAAAAGCATTTTCTTCTGTTTGTGAGCGAAGAAAACACAAACACACCCCCTGGCTTTAGTCTGTCCCTCCACAAAGAAAGCCCTAATGCGGCTCATGGCTGACGGTAATCTTATTTTCCATATCAAGCCACTCTTCAGTCAGGTATTTCCCAGCAGCCATCGAGGCCCATCTCACTTCCATGATCTGCAGCTCTGCTATCTTGGACTGTCCCCTCATAAGCCAAGCAAGATTGATCCTGCTCACTGGTAGGAGGAACCTCTCCCTCCAGGACTATGCTGAGCCCCGTGCTCCAGTGGGATTGTTCTGGTGGAGGTACCACCTTTCAGGTGAGATAGACCCAGAGCCTGGCCACCAATCAGTATGAAGTGGCAATTTGACAAAAATCAGAGTGAGTTATCCAAATGTCAGCACTTAATTGTATTCTAGTCAGAGCCCAAGGGAGGGTTTGGCTTCATTGCACTAATCTAGATTTGCAGTTCATTTCTCTTGTTCGCTCGCTCTTACACCAAGGCCATGTCTACACTAGCGAGCTTACAATGGCACGGCTGTACCGACGCAGCTGCGCCGCTGTAAGATTGCTCGTGTAGCCACTCTATGCCAATGGGAGAGCGCTCTCCTGTCAACATCATAAAACCACCTCCACAAGCAGCGGTAGCTATGCTGGCGGGAGAAGCTCTCTCACTGACAGCGCTGGGCACACCACCACTTTTTTTCCCCACACCCTCTGAGCGACAGAAGTTTTGCCAACATAAGTGGTAGCGTAGACATAGCCTTAGTCTTTCTGGCCAGTCCAGGCCTGCCCTTTAAGGAGTTTTACTACAACTCTTCCCAGTGGGTAGCAGGATGCTATTCTGGCACTTGAAAATACAAAAGACTTGAGTTTTCCATTTTTGTTCGGCTAATTAATTTCATTTTTTAAATCTAACACGTTGAAATCTGGGTGATGTGTGGATTTAACAAAGGCTTTGGTAAAATGGCACTATACATACTCCATGTTATTAGGCTACTACAGAAGTACACAATGATCATAGCTTAGAGCCCACTTACATGAGAGCCTGCTATAAACATCCTCACTGAAAACATTTGGGCCAATGGAGTTAACAGGATTGCCTGTACTTGGTGGAGCTGCAGCAACAATTACCATGATGTCTGATAGCAACTCTGTTAGTCTACCTGCAGGTAGCCAGTGGCGAGAGGGGGCCCCTTTAGGTTCAAGTTCAGATGAGAGACGGCAGCTCAAACGTCTCGAAGCTGAATATTGTGAAGAGTCAGAATTGGGTCCAGATTTGGAGCATGGCAGTTTGGATTGTTTGGGCCCAGAGGTTTCCTTCTACCTGTTATAGACACTATTAGATCTTAGTCTAATAAAGACTCAGCAGTTCCCTGGAAATGCCTTCACGAGAGACTGCCCCAAAGGTCTGTAATACAAAGGAATCTGTAATGGAAATTGCCCAGGGAAAAGGCTGAACAAGAATACACAGTGACTTACTGGGAAAAGATTAGGGTACAAATTCCACCTGGGGTAATTCTACTGACTGCAGTAGGGTTCTACACCAAGACTGAATTTGGCTTTAGAGCTGCAGAAACGTAGAATGAGTTAATGTTCTACCCAAATGGATTAAAGACTTTTAAAAATATATTATTCAGATGAGAAGCAGTGATGGCAAAGGAAGTCTCTTGGTATGTGGGGGGAGAAACACAATCAACAAGTATGTGGTTCTGAGATGGATGAGCTACTGAACTTCTTCCTGGAATCTGTCTCCAACAAGCAAAATAAAACAAAGTCTGGAATAGACAATGGAGACGGGATGATAAGAGGCAGGTCAGAGAGTACTTGGAAAAGTTAAATATATACAGATCAGCAGGCCAGTAGGATAAGCACCCCAAGGCTTTTGGAGAATGCACTCACTCATTGGATACCATTACTGGAAGTGATGGAGAATCAGGCTTAGCAAACCAATAGTACGACTTGTGTAAATGTCTATTTGAGTGAAGGGTTACAGGACTGGCCCCTCCATGATGGAAAGGAATGCAGCAGATACAATGTAGCTAGACTGTAGCAAGCACTTGATACAGAGTCTCACACATTATTACTGCACAAATGTTTCCAGCTGGTTTTGATATGAGCAGTTACATGGAATGAAAACTGGCTGAAGGGCCCTAACAAAGCGCAGTGACACAATCCGTGCTGCCTCACAATGGCTACAGGGCCCGCTGCCCTTTCAGAATGTTTTAATTTTAATAAATACCTCTACAGGGTCTGGAAAGGGAAATCGGAATCAGCACATCACTGAAATTTGGCCCCAGTTCATCAAAGCAGCCAAGCATGTGCTTAAGTGCCATTAGGCTTCAAGGTAAGCAGGTGTTTAAGTGCTTTGTTGAACTGGGGCCTAAATTGAAAAGAGTTGCAACCTTTTTCGGTAAATATCTATCATGGAGGCCTATCAAGCTGTGGAGCAGTCTTACAAGGGAAGTGGCGGAAGCCCCATTGCTCGAGTCAGATGAATAAAGCCCACAAGAATATGCCATAGGGAACAATCCTGAACTGGCAGAGGGCTGGACAAGGCGATGATCTAATGGGCCCTTCCCATCTCACTGTTGCTTTGTACTGTGTGGCATAGTCACAAAGTATCTCAGATTCTGTATAACACACACTTTATCAGATCAGAATTCCCTTTCCCCTCCTGTGGCACATTTGTTCTTAACGCGCCTGTCTCTGTTATATTAGAACATGTTGTTATGAAATCTCTTTATCTGCATAAGGTTATTGTGAGTGTCATTTAAAAAAAAAGAAGTTATATTGATAAATGTCAAATCTATACCCTGAGTTGGCTCAACAATAGCTAGTTCTACTTGATGAACTCACCTGGTTCTCAGAAAGACCCTATTCACTGGTTAATTGAATATTTGAATAATCTTTTCATTCCTGCAATGAATAAAGAATGTTGTCCAAATAACATTGACTCACTTCATTTAGAGACACTGCAGCAGTTGCAAAGACTCTGTCCTGTGACAAAGCAGCCCATCACACATACAGATATGCCTGGGATTATTTCTATGCCCTCAAGTGTTCTTCCTATTCACAGCTCCTTTTGTTTGGGAGAAGCTGCTGATAAATTGCAAACGCTTAAGGGAATGTGGGCTATAAAAGCCTCTCTTACTCCCCTCCCCAAGAGGAGCTGCTTCATGAATATAAGTCATGAAATCGAATGATAGGTCAATCCATTAAGGCTCTATTAAGCCCTTCTGTAGAACAAAGCTAACCTGTGCTGTCCTCATAAATATTGCTATTTTGAGAAGCCCTAATTTTAATTAAACCTCTTTACCTGCTCAGGAGAGAAATCTATTTAGAACTCAAATGGCAGCCTCTTGTGTCTGTGGCGTTGGCTTTGATTGTGCTGTGGCAGAGTGGTAAATGTGGAAATTCTCTTGTTAAAGGCAATTACATCCTACACGTAATATGCAATCCTGTTCTCTACAGCTGAGCCTGCGAAGGGCAAATTATACACACAAAATGATGGGGTCTAAATTAGCTGTTACCACTCAAGAAAGAGATCTTGGAGTCATCGTGCACAGTTCTCTGAAAACATCGGCTCAATGTGCAGCGGCAGTCAAAAAAGCGAACAGAACGTTGGGAATCATTAGGAAAGGGACAGATAATAAACAAGAAAATATCATAATGCCACTGTATAAATCCATGGTACGCCCACACCTTGAATACTGCGGGCAGTTCTGACCACCCCATCTCAAAAGAGATATATTAGAATTGGAAAAGGTACAGAGAAGGGCAACAAAAATTATTAGGGGTATGGAACAGCGTCCATATGAGACGAGATTAAAAAGAGTGGGACTGTTCACTTCAGAAAAGAGACGACTAAGGGGGGATATGATAGAAGGCTATCAACTCATGAATGGTGTGGAGAAAGTGAATAGGGAAGTGTTGTTTACCCCTTCCCATAACACAAGAACTAGGGGTCACCCAATGACATGAATAGGCAGCAGGTTTTAAAAAGACAAAAGGAAGCACTTCTTCACACAATGCACAGTGAACCTGTGGAACTTGTTGCCAGGGATGTTGTGAAGGCCAAAACTATAGGTTCAAAAAAGAATGAGAGAAGTTCCTGGAGGATAGATCCATCAATGGCTATTAGCAAGGATCGTCAGGAACCTATCCCCATGCTCTGATGTCCCTAGACCTCTGACTGCCAGAAGCTAAAACTGGACAACAAGGGATAGATCACTTAATAATTGCCCAGTTTTGTTCATGCCCTCTGAAGCAACTGGAACTGGCCACTGTCAGAGACAGGAGACTGGGCTGGATGGACCATTGGTCTGACCCAGTATGGCCATTTTTATGTTCTTATTGCTCCAAGTGAACTTTGCATTATGGAAAGAAAACGTTGGATTTGGGGCAAAATGAGACATAGGAAATACAGCGTATTGTTGCACAGCCTTCCTAGAAAGCCACAGAGAAAGAAAAAAGAAGAAGAGTGTAATATACTTAGCACAATGTACAGCAATACAGGTATGTTCACGTCACTTCTGGGAAGGCATCTTTACTGTTTGCGCTAAGCATGCATTGGAGACAGGATTTCAAACCGCAGCCACCCTGAAGCTGGGGCTTATCACCCTCAGAGCCACCACTGACATTTCATCCACAAGGAAGGCAATGGGCGTTCAACAGAAATGCCCAGGCAGGAAAGGAATAAGCCAAGCTGAGGCTGCTGTTCCAGCGCCTCCCATGTCCCAAACAAGGAGCAGTGGCACCAGTCTGGGAATGTTTCCTCTGAGGATCCTGACATGGATTGGTTTGTTCACACTGGTTTGGGCTGGCAAAGCACCCCACCCTAATAAAACACTGCACCATTCTCCAGGAATGGCCTCCGGCCCTGCGAGGTACTGCTACCCTCCTACAATGTGTGAGGATGCTACTATAGGATTTCTATTATGGGCACAGCCGGTGTGGAGAGCAGGACCCTGGGATACTCCACTGCAACATCTGCTCCCACTGAGGGAGGGGGAAAGGGGCTAGGATCTCCCCCAAACTCCCATCCCTCCTTAGATCGGCTCTGCCATCCCAAGCCACCAGCCCTTTTATTTTCCAATCTGGGTTCTGTTTGTGTCACAGCCTTATCACTGTTTAAACAGCAGATTATCATATTTAATTTTCTTGTACTTTAAAACAGCTTTTTCAAAAGGAAACAACTGACATGGAAGGTTATAGACGTGGTCTCGGGTGCCGGGAGCGGCTCCTTCTCATCAACTTTGGGCTAAGCCTCGATCACACACAGCCACTCTGAAGGCAGGGAAGCCGCCTCATGCCTGGACCCCACGGCAGGCTCAGGGACTGAATATGTGTCTGATCACCAGCATTTCCCAAGCAGAGCCCAGTCACACCGAGATGGGAGATACGGAAATCAGTAGAAATCAGCCAGGTTTGAATAGGGGTGCCTGCTGAGCAACCCAGGTAAACGAGATATATCCTAGAGCACATCTGTTAAAAAATAATCCTATCTAATCCCTAATTGCTATTAGGGTTCATAAACCCCCACGTACCAGGCCAGAATTTAGGAGTGGTACAAATTAGCCCTACTTATATCATGCTAATGTAACCGTTTACTCTGCTCGCTGATCTCTAAAGTTGCTTTTCTCCTGCCAGAGCTATTAGAGCAAATTTTCCCATCAGCTATGTCCATGCCAACTCCCCACCTGTGGCATTGCACAGGGCAAAATTAAGCCCATGGTCTCTGAATGCAGAGGAAACGTGGCTTTGTGAAATAGTGTGGATCATACTCGATCACTTCTCTCTCAGAGCAGAATTAGCTGATGGGAAGAGTGAATAGACCTTTTAAATAAGCACAGGTAGAGTCCCTAACAACTGGATCAGACCTCAGCCATTGTGCACCATAAAGCTGCACACTGGATACTTTGCAGACATGGGAATTTGCTAGTATTAAATTCACAGCTGGATCAATTCTTATGGTATTAAGCCCTGAATGTGCCAGGAGCATAACCAAGTACTCTTGGTCAACAGCAAAACATGGACTATAAAAGCTCTGGCTGTGATTTCCAAAAGGGCCTGAGAGACAGTTAGGAAACAGCATTGGCGGTGGGAGCCTAACTCCACAATAGACCAATGCAGCATGCAACGGTGTCATGATAATTAAAGGTGTACACTGCACATCTTCTGCCATGAGACGTTCCAATATTGCCAACCTAAGTGCGCAAAAATCATGACTGGGCCCCCCAAAGTCATGAGATTAGTTTCAAAATCATGATTATTTAAAAAATAATAATAAATGTGGGGTTCTTCTTATTTACTTTCTAGCTTTAGAGCTTTTAAGGTGCACACAGGTCAGGATTTCAAGCTCCTCTCCACAACTCTGAGGGCTAGAAGCCGAGATGCTCACATAATCAATCACTTGACTCCCTGAGCTGGAGTTTTAAGAAAATACCAGATAGTGTGAGACTTGTGATAAAAACAGGAGAGTTGGCAACGCTGGTTCTATGCATTAAATGTGCACAGAATATACCCCTTGGACTGTATCTACCTCTTGATTTGTTCCCGGAGCAAAAAGCATGTAAATATTTTCATTCAATGGAGAATATTTGTGCTCATTAAAGCTCACAAAGTGCCGAGAAGTTAGTGATCCATTTGGCAATGAGGGAATCAAAGGTGTGACCCATTTCTAAGAGCAATAACCTCACAGCATTTGAGCTCATTGCCTTTGTAATATAAGGCACACAACTTTACTACACCACACAGCTTGTTATGCTCCCCTCCCACCCGTGACTCCTCACCGGGAAGTAGGCAGGAGAGACTGGCTCAGTTTGCCGAAGTGAGCAGTGTCTCAATTTTGGGCTGACAATCTGGGACACCTTAAATGAGCCTGATTCTCAGGAAGTGCTGAGCACTTGCCCTCTGAAAAACAGGATCCTTTGAAGGTGCCTCAGTCTGGGCCTCGCCCCCGCAGAATCATGCATCTTTTGAAAATTTAGGCCCATTGTTTTTTTTAAATCTCTCTCTAAAGGCCCTGGCACACCTTTGGGGGCTGTACAATGAACAACAACGAGACCCGTGTTTCTAGGGTGAGAGGGAACGTGATCTACTGGGCTGAGGTGAGATCTGAGAGTTCTGCAGCCAACTGTGAGCCTGAGCAAGTCACTTCCTCCGTCCATAGCACGGGGGTAAGGATACGTACCGGCCTTCCCGCAGGCCGGGGGAGAATGGAAGGTGTTACTCGGAGCTCAGGAATGTTGGCAAAGTACTTGGAGATCCTTTGGCGAGGGTGCAAAGTGCTAAACTAGCCAGAGGAGACATCCCTTACTATCCGCACCTACCCTAGGAACACAGTGACAATTATATGCAGGCAAACAATCAGCCAGTGGGCCACAGTCAGACAAAGCCGGCTCAACCCCCAGCAAGTGCAGCACCCGCCTTTGCAAACCGGACTTCATTTCCTTGGGGCTTTTGTTTGTCAGCAAGCAGGACAGGAAGGGCAGGGAGGAGAGAGGGAAGTGGGCGAGGAGGAGACCACAGGGATGGAGGGTGTGGGGGTAAGGCCAGGGGAGGAGGGAAAGGTGCTGAGGAGATGACTCAAACCCACAGGGATGACACTGGCTCTGACAGAGCTACGTGGAAGCTTGGCAGTGCCCATGGCACTTCACCCAGGCAGGGCCTCCAGGCCAGGGTGGGCACACTGGGGGGACGCTTGCCCTGCGGATGCCCAGGCTGTACCTGTTCGGTGGCTAAATAGAGGCTGTCAGTCCCCAGAGCCGCCCACCCACCCCCTCACCACCATGTGCGCGTGCCAGGGGGACGAGGCAGCCCAGGCGGGCGCTCCGCCTGGCGACGGGACGATAGCAAGGCGAGCATTAGACGCCTGCAGGATCAGTAGCAGCCTGCACCTGCAGCAGGCTCTGTTCCTGTAGCTGCGTGTTGCTATGGGAACTGCGGCAAGAGGTGGGGCTTTTGAGAGGGGAGGGGAGGCCAATGTACAAGCCAAAGGGGCTGGCAAAGGCTGTGGCAAGGCCCCCAGAAACGTGCCGGGCCCAGCAGGCGGGCCAGCTCTCCCAGCCCCACCCCTCGCAGCCAGTGGCTGCTGGGGTATTGTGTCTAGGTGAGAAGTAAATATGTGAATCAGCCTGAGTTACTTTTACCACAGACTCCGAGACGGTGGCTATATCATGAGAAATCTGCGCTTCCCTGCCCTGCATTCCTCTGACGCAAATCCAGCTAGATAGAGCCAGTCCCTACGCGAGGCTCTGTCAACACGGCTGTTTTGTAAAGGCCCTATCAGCCGCTTTGTTTCACTGCCCAAAACAGGCCCTATTTTATGCCTGCACTGGCCCTTGCATGCTGACCAAGGTGGGATCTCACCCACCACTTGCCTCTCGGCAGGACCACTGTTTTCTGGAGTTCAGGGGGAGAAAAGGATGTTCTGGGAAATGATCTGATGAAAATAAAAATATTTTTGCTTAAAAAATTCTGTGTGGAGCTGCAAGCCAAGGGAGGTGGAGGGATGTCAGTACATTATCTGGTCATCTAGACTGCTAAGCTTTCTGTTACGTGTTTGCACAGCGCCTCCCATGATGGGGCTCTGAGCCTCGACAGGCACAATTGAAATAATATGGTCTAATGCTTCCCCTTTTCACCCCAGTGCTCTCTGGAGGGCTCACCTCATGGACTGTATTCGTACCAGATGCCACATTAAAAATAACTAACTGTCGCTGCAGCATGGCCCTGTGTAATTCACTCAACAGCTTTGCTGTACATGGACCCAATCTTGCCAACATTTCTGCTTGTGAATATTCTTTACTCCTGTGAATAGCCCCACGGAAATCTATGGGATTGCGTCCATGAGTAAAGTTAAGTGTTTGCAGGATGAGGTCCCCGACCGGGAGGAAGAGCTGTGAATAACTTCAGTCTGCAAAGCCACCTCTCATTGTCCTCACTCAATTCTCTCCCTTAGAGCTCACCTCTGCTGCGCCGCCCGCAATAGCTCAGCAGCGGGTGCATGGGGACTGCTGCTTGTCACACAGCTCATACCAAGTGGACTGTCACTGGGTGCTTGCCTTCACCTCTACGCTGCATCCACCTGCTGTCTTTCATGTTATACTGCAAGGGCCATCGTTGTATTACTTGCCTGCATACAGCTCCTAGCATGATGGAGCCCTGACTAGGGGTGTCTAGACACTACCGCAACACAAATAAATACCCAACATAATGAGGAGGGATGCCAGGTGCTGAGAGGGGCACCGAGCACTGGCCAGAGACTGTCCCGGATCCCTAATAAGCTCACGCTACAGCCCCCGAGCCTGTGGAATTTCTTGCTGCTGCAGCTATCTAACCAGCTGCTGTTCAGCCCAGGCTGTGCGTGGCCACTCCTCCCCTGGGGAGTGATGCCCTGCTACAGCACTAGCCCCTGGGAAACACCCACGTGGGATGAGCCTCTGGGAACTGGCGATGCTGCAAACAGCCCCGGGGCCTCAGGCAGAGGTGCTGCATCCCCGAGAGAGACTCTGGGGGCAAAGGTGAGGAGTCGCCATTTGATTTGGTTCCTCCTGGTTCTTGATAAAATTACAATCTATTTTACAAAGGTTTTTGCCTAATTAACTTTTAGCGCTTTGGCTGTTGCCAGCTCAGCAGGTTTATTTTCAGCATGTTTGTCTCTGGCGGTCCCTTTAGACTCTACACTGTAATCACCTCTCCCCTCCCACAGACTTACAGATAATGGCAGGTCACAGCGATTTTTGTGTGCGGCTCTGACCAGGTCTGGTGCGAGCTTCCCTTTAGTTTCCACCCCATCAGAGAGGCTTTGAATTGGGCTCGGCGACTCAGAGAACGCAGGGGGGACGTGCCCACGGCCAAGCTGCGCCCGGCAGGTTCTTAGACATCTAGCAAACCTTCGAGGCAGGGGGACACTCCGAGACCTATCATCTGTGCTGCTCCCTCTGGTCTTTACCGCCCCAGAAAACCATCACCTGCAAAGCAGCCTGCAATACTGAGCAGGGAGAAGCACTGGCCCTATGGAACCTTTGATCCTATGCCTCCCCTCAGGGGCCCGTGCCATCGGGAAAGCCAGTGGCTCTTTGCACAGAGAACGCTAGAGCCATGAGCAGAAGCCCTCATGGCATATGGCACTGCAGGGAAGGCCCATCCACTGCAAACCTCTGGCTGCTATTAAGGATCACCTCTAATAAAGGCTCTTCTCTTGACTTCCAGCATGGCACCACCCATCCCTTGTGGCAAACTCTGCTTCACCCATTTCCTCATGTATTCATTCCATGTCTTCAGTGCCCAATACCCATCACCTCCGGCTGCCTCACACGTAGCCACCTCTGAGTGCCTCATGCCCTGCCACAGTGGTGACACTTTATACAGGCAGCACAACCCTGGCTCTGGCAGGCCACACAGGCCAAGTGCATCTGTCCAGAAGGCTCTATCTAGCACTTGCTGTTCCAGGAACTCCCAGCAGAGACCCTGGCAGATCTTAGCCCTTGTGGGGATGACACAGGGGAGAGCTGGCCTCAGCCAGCCAGCAGGACTTAAACGTTTCTGAACAGCACCTTGCACTGAACAGGCCGAAGCGAGCAGGAGCCAGGGAATTGCTCAGAGCAGCTCACCCCAAAGCAGCTCTGAATCCCAGGACACACGTCAGTAGGAGCAGAGGGGGTTCATGTCTCTAGAAACCAGGCTTCCAATCTCTAGCTATGCCGCCCTGACAGGAGCAGCAGGCCCTGTCTGTGTGTTTCTCCTGGCTCCCGGTGCCTGAGCACTCCTCTACCCGTGAGCAGCGTAGGGACCCTCTAGCCCACCAAGTCATCTCCACAGCAGTTGGGAGGGCGCTTCCCAGCACAGGGTGACAGGCGCGCTAGCACTGCGTGAGCTAGCGTACCGAACACTAGTGTGGTCGAGGTGGCACAGGCAGTGGCTTGGGCTGGCCACCCAAGTATGCACCCAGGGGATCGGGGGGCTTGTAGTCAGGCAGCTGGCCCATGCCAGTGCCCGTGGTGCTGGGCTATGATTTTTAACAAGGGGAGCTAGCCCATGTCTGTCTACCTGCACTGAGACACATGCTCCCACATACCCTGGAGGCTGTGTTTCACCAAGCTGAGATCCTCTGCCAGGGGAAGATCGGATCCCATATCCCACTGACTGCTTTGTTCCTGTGTGCATCTCTCTGTAGCTCCCCTGAATCTCTGACACCCCTTCACACTGCAGAGAACTGGTGCTTTGCAGCCTGGCCCCCTTCTCACCACAGTGAGAGATCGCTGTCTGTCAGAGAGCAGAGAGGTGTTCGGGGAGGATTTTCAACAAGGAGGCAAAATGTGTCTGTGGTGTAAACCCCTTATCTTTGGAGGGGTTACCCGGAGGCGGAAAGGCTTCCATGGGATACACCGTGAGGAGGTGCAGTCAGCTTAAAAACAAGTCACATTCTGTCTGGATACAAGCTACACGCAGTCCCACTGTGCCTCGCTCCCCCTGTGAAATGGGGAGAACCATACTCCCTTTCTCCCCCTCCTCCTTGTCTCTTTGGGGCAGGGGATGTCTGTTACTATCTCTTCACAGCGTGCCTGGCACAATGCGGCCTCGGTCGTGGCTGTGGTCTCTCGGTGCGACTGTGCCACGAGTAAATAACAACAGTCTCTAATAACCGCTCTCCATGCTCCCACCAACCAGGGCAACGCGAGAGAGCAGCCGCTCCACCGTTCCCTTTGCTGGCTTTGTGCGTGACAGCGCTTTGCATTCCAGCGTCTCGCCCGGGCACCCCGCAGAACTCAGCCCCTTCTGGGGCACTTACCGAGACTGAAGAGTATCAGGAACTTCAAACACACAAACTCTTGTCGATCCACCTGGAGCGAATGCAAGTGTAGGACCAGTTCTTGTGCCCTCAGGACCAGGTTATTCAGGTTGGACCCTGCTTGAGCTGCGACTGTCGCCATCTCCAGCTGAAAGCAAAGAAGGAAGCCGGGCTCAGCGGCCGGGAGCATCACACACTGCAAGGGCCTGAGGAGCGGCGCGTACCCCACTGCAAGGCATCGTGCGGGGTCTAGACCCCACAGTGTCTCTTAGCTACGCCCTGCCTTTGGAGACGGCATGAGCTGCTCATTTTAAACCCCCCTCCTGCTCCTTGCCCTAGGGACGGCAAATAGCCAACACCGCAGTGGGTCTGGAGGGGGACTTGAAAAGACTCCTCCGGTGAGATTCACCCTGCAGCACAAAGCCGAGGCAGGACTTCAGTGGTGCCTAGGTCTTGTACTAGCCCTCTGCACCCTAAGGGTGTCCTCACGGTGTCCCCCACCGCCGTAAAACTGGCTGAATGGGATTTAGAATTATTCCCTCTCTCTGGCTGGATTATCACAGGGAAATGGCAGTGGAGGGAAGGGAACAAACTACACCTTGGCAGGGTTTTCAGCTAGACAAACGATAGCTACAGGGCAGCGTGGCTGCATGCACAGGCCATAGATACTGGAACTAGCCACACCCCCTGGCTTGAAGCAGTTTCCATCATACACAGGGTTTACAGTTTGGTTCAATGGCTCTCAGCACCCCCACTACACACACTGTTCCAGCCCCCCTGGCACAGGCGATGGATGTCCCTGATTCCCAGGAGGGCAGGGAGCAGCAGCCAATTCTGGCCTGTGCCTAAAACATTACAGGACAGAGGCAGCAGAACTGCGGAGTCAGGGTGACATTCATCCCTGGGTAGCTAGTATAAACCCAGGAGACGATTTAAGCCCCACGGCATCCCAAACAGTGCTGCACAGGTCCTCTGGCCAGGATGAATCTCGCTTTAGAGAATAAACAGGGGTAACTTGGAGACAAACAAGAGAAAATAGCAATCTTCTGTGTTATTATTTGTTTTAATTTGTATTTAAAGAGGAAGCCCTCACTGCACAACAGCAATGCTGTCCTGGGAATAGCCGGAAGATCAGGCTGCGATTCTGGGGAGACTTTGTTCCCATGTTCCCTGCAAAATCTACTATTCAAACAGAGCTGGTCTGTTCTCACACCCAGTTTCTGTAAATACAGACATGACTGTTGATTTTTCTTATGAGAAACATTTCGCTCCAAACCCAAGAATTCTCCCCTGGCTGGAAGGCAGTACATGCCGGCCGCCTGTGCTCCGGGGATGGTTTGGGTCTATCTACAGATCATTATTTCTCCCCTTGTGTAAAAACAATTCCGGAACCCAGCAAAAACAAAACACCAGGCATCTGCTTGGGTCAACCTTAGTTCACACAGGAGGCGGGACGGGAGGACTTTCGCCAGAGGGAAAGAAGTAAGACAAAAGTCACCCATTTTTTCTTCCCAGTTTGGGCTCCACGTAGCTGGGAATGCTGAGATTGTCTGAAACTACGGAGATGGATTTTGGTTCACATGGGCTCCCATCCTGGAGTCTGAAGTTCAAACGAGCCCCACCGCTAAGCAACCAAAACTGCCCAGGCTGGCCTGACTTCAGCCCTGCAAAGCCGCTGAGTTTCCAGTGGCTGCCATACAAAACCAGTTGGCCCATAGGCTGCAGAGCCAGGGGGGCCACAGCCCGATTACTTTTTGGCCAGGCCAAACCTGAGTGTGACCCAGTGCACCATTTCACGTCACTTACTAAAATCTGGAGCGGGTGGCTGCATGGGCTGATGGGCCAGGGGCCGGGGGATTAGATTGCTGGGGGGGGCATTTAAGAGGGGGGTGTCGATGCCTCCCCCACTTTAAATGTTGCCCCGCAGCCCTTGAATTGGCCCAAGGCTCACCCAAAAGTGAACCCCCCGGCTGCCTCTAAACTCATGGCTCCTGGGTGTGGCCGTAACCACTGGAGTAGTGAATATAGACCCCTGGTATGTGACGGGGATTCGCCGTCACAGCCCAGTCCACGTGATCAAGGCCGGGAAGTTTAAAAAGCAATCAGCTGCAAAGAAAATGATCCAGCCAGTTAATGAAGCCTGGCTCAGGCCCGCTGAGCTCCCAGAGACATTCTTTCTGCAGCAGCCAGACCGGCCGCAGAGGGGGCTCTGCCACTAGACACATCGGACGCAGGGTCCGGGGGAATCTCCCGTGCTAGTGGAGGGTTTGGGTGCTGGGGAATCGTAATTTACATGGAGGTGTCTGGAGAGGGAGATGGAGAGAGGGAAGGACACTGGACTGGACAAGGAGGATGTTTGGGAAACTGGCATCCTCACGGGGAAGCGGACAACGAATGACTCTCCTCCTGCATGGACAGCGTTTTGTTTTTATTCACACACCAGTTCAGGAAGGCTGGCCTTGTAGGAAAGGGGATCAGGATTGCTGGCTCAAGTCCCAGCTCCACCCTGCATGACCCTGGGCAAGTCCCTTAGCCTCCCTGTGCCCCAGATCCCCTCTGTAAAACAAGGATAAAAATGCCATCTCTGTGCTCAATTTAGGGGCGGGGACTGACTCTGACTATGTGTTTGTGCAGTCCCCAGTGCAGTGGGGCTCAGATCTGGGGTGGCGCCTCTAGGTCCTACCATAACACACCTAAGAACAATGCAGGGCTCTGTTACTGTTTCTCTTTACATCTTGCTGCCTCTGATCCTAGAGAGATGCTACCAGACCCACAACTAGGGCAATGAAACACATTTAATAGCAACAGATTAACCAGCAGGCACATGGTGCCTTTCACATGCTTTCCTTTTGGATTAAAAACACTGGTTCTGACCCAGCGAGGAAGCAGTGGAATTTCTGATCTCAACTGGGTGAAAACAAAAATGGCAAAGAAAAGTGACTTTTCATCAATCCCCTTTGGGAATAAATGGTGAGAGGGGGAAGATTTTCCTTTGCAGAAATATGGCAGATTTGCAAATCCTGATGTGAACAGGGGCAGCAGAGTTACAAAGCGGGAGGGAACCGGTCCCCATATCACCCGGCTCTGGTTAGTATCCCAAAGCATCGTCAGAGGCATGAGGCTGTTCCACTCTTTGTGTCCATCAATCCATCTGCAGCAATAATGCAGGCTCACTATTAGCTATGCTCTCCCAACCCCTTCGTGCTGTTGCACCACTTAGCAATGCAGGAATTGCAGTGGAAAGGTACAGTCTGCTGAAACACCGCAAGGCTTTTCCCAACAAAGGAGAGGACATTACCTCCTGGCCCGTCACAAGCAGCATGCTGTGCTCCTTCCCGTGCTGCACCTGCCTGTAGATATGGTCAAACACCAGCAGCTCACTCCAGCAGTTCTGCAGCAGTTTCATCTGATCGCCTACCTGAAACACAGTTGCAAACACAGCCATTAAAACCTCTCAGATCTGCTCACGGGTTAGGGACCTGGCAACACAGTGCAGAAGGAAGGTTGGACCTGGATGCAAAGTTGTCAAAGGATGAGGTCTTGGATGCTTTTGAAATGAATGAACTCTCCCCCCCCAGCCCCACCCCTCCGTCCAGCGTCTCTGAGGAGAAGCGGCAGCAGAGTTCCCTCTGCTCTCTGACATATCCCCCACCCTCGGCTCATTCCTCAAGCCCTTCCTGTCAATGCCGGTCCATGGCCCATTAATGCATTGTGACAGTAGTGTGATCAAACGCACTCCTGGCTCCTGCAATCGGTGACAGGCTGAATTCACATTGTCAGCTGCAAAAGCCCACGTATGAATCAATGTCAGGTTTGGTGAGGGCCTCAGTGAGCTTCCCACGTCTCACCATGCTCCCACAACGATGCACAAGGAGCACATGTTGGAGCAGAATAAGGCAGTTCAGCAGCAGAGGCAGCTCCCAACAGGGCTTTCCTCACGTGCAATGATCCCCAGCAAAGCAGAGCAGTCGGTCAATTTCCCTTAAATACTGTATTGATTGGACTGTATACAAAATGCACAATGCTATTAACAGAGAATTCCCCCGCCCCCGCCCCCGCCCCCCCCCAGTGCAGTAGCATTGGGTGAAACAGCAGAGCTGGAGCCAAGGTGCATGCGTGTATGTACGTACACCTATCGATACAAATGCACACCTTAGCTCCATCTATGCTGACTCACCCACCACTACACACACACATTTATATATGGCTTTGAGTTTTCCAGCTATGTTGGGTCATGGTCCACATCCCACAGCCAGTGCGCTGGAGAGATATGGGTCTGCATGTGTGTTTGTGGGCTGTTCTGGAGTGCCAAGATGGAAAACAAACTGGTGGACCAGAAAGCATTTTACATTTACCAGCTGGAAGAAGGGAATGCAAAGCACTTTGCGTGGAGAAGCGAAATGCAGTTATCTGAAGTCAGACAGCATGTGACCAGCACAGAAAGGCAGGCTGGTCCAGCCGTCAGGCTTTGGACCATTTCAAGTTGGGTGGTTCTGGTTCAGTCAGCTGAGTTACTTCTTCCCCAGAGGATCAAGGAATTAGAAGCTGCCCCGGAGTGCAAACAGCAAAGAGTGAAGGGCAGGTGTTCAGTACAGCAGAGTTGGGGAAACAAGAGTGGTCTTGTCACTGAGAGAGACACAGCGACCCGCAGGCACCACTGTGACAATTAACATCTTAGCATAAGGAGTTAGTTTGGCACAGCCTCACTTTAAAGAAATACATTAGCTAGCTGCACCCTTAATCTCTAACCCAACTCCTCCTCATGCAGCAGAGCGTGGCAAGAGGCCTTCTGCCAGCAGGATGCGCTGTTCAGTGCCCTCACTACATTAGGCACAGTTGGACTAGTTGGACACTTGATGAGCTGAAGTGCTCTGTGAGGGCAGGTCAAATTTTTGCTGCGAATAATTTCTGTTAAGCAATTATCGAACGGAACATTTGACCAGCATCACCCCATTCTGGTGGGTTAAAACAGGTCAGGTGCGAGATTTGTACCTTGTTTTCTGAGCATGTAGGTGGAGAGAAGCAGCATTTAGCCAGCTTGGTCCCCATGGCTTCGTGGTACTCCTGCCTCTCCTGAACAGCGTTTCCATGGAACACAATCGGTGCCAATTAATTAAAAAAACCACCTTTTGTGTCTCTGCATGGAGACTGACGGTGTCAGGGGAGAGGCAGAAATACCCCCCAGCTCTGGAGTTTGTTGCAGACAGCAAAGCTCCTGGCTTGTCATTTTCAGGGGGGGCGCTCTCATTTGGTGTGCGCAATCTATCCCAGCATGCCCTGTGGCACGTCACTACAGACGTGTCTGTTATCACTACACAGGCACATACAAAACAGATTGGATTAGACCCCGGGTCCATCTAGTGCCTCCGTTTTGCGTTCGTTCTTCTGGGCCTGCGTGCCCCCTAAATCCCACCAGAACCCTTTGAGTGCTCAGGAGGGCCAAGGCTGTCAGCTGTCGGCACAGGGGTGAATTTCACCCTCTATGCACAGTGAGTGTTGGCAGGACTGGCCGTGACTCTGTGGGGACAAGGCAAGATATTCACACCAAGCGAATTTAGAATGCGGAATCGCCAGAATTCACCTCTGCCTTTTGCTCACCCAATCAGGGAACAGAAACGTATGTGACTTATGCAGCTTTTCAAAAGAGCTCCAATTTTAAGCATTGACTATTGAACTTTTTGCAGCCGTCCAGCCCACCCGTTGCATGAAGCATGTTCATCTGAACCATCCAGGGGGTATTTTCCAACATGCAGATACATTTGTGGAAGTTGCGATCTGCTTGTGGGCAGTCACCTAACAGGAAAGAGCTAAATCTGGTAAGTGAAATGTTAACTGCAAACAGCTCACTCCACTCCAGCCAAGACTCCTGTGCTCTATTCCCAACGCTGGTCGAGTAACTTCACAAGCCACATGGAAGGTGACAAGTCACTTACATGCTATGTGCCTCAGTTTCCCCACCTGTACCATTACATAGTATGTAATAATACCGCTCTTCCTTCTCTCCCTCACAAGGGGGCTGCAAGACTTAACTACCATTTCTAGCACTATTGATAAGCCCTACAAGACAGACAGCCTCAAGAATGCACAGCGGCTGGATTCTACCTGCAGTCTGCAGAGGTGTGTCTCCTCTGTACCGTGTCTGCAGGGACTGCCTGCTCCTCTGAGCCTGTACAGCACCAAGCGCGTTGGCAGTGCTCAGTGAACCCTCAGGATACAGTCCTGGGAGCTCCTCAGACGAAAGGCCCTACAAGGTGCAGAGGTACTGAGGACATGGGAAGTTGCATTGCACTCAGGAAACAGAGACCCACACGGTACAAGAGAGGGAAGGAGCCAGCCACTGTGCAAAGCAAGCACCAAGCTGGGCGACCTCCACCCCCACCCGGCTTCGAGACAAGTAAGCTTGTTTCATTCACGCTCTTATCAGCACTGGTTTGCCTCCATAAGGCAAGAATCTCACACAACCCGTGCACAAATCTTTAACAAAATGACTCTTGGACGCAGCCCCTCGCCCAAAGCCGCCGGGAGCGAGAGAATGCAATGTTGTTGTTTTACACAAAGGCTTTGTGTCTCCCGGGAGGGAGCTTTGGCTACTTTTTAAATGAAAGAATACAGTGTCCATCCTTCCCTCGCCCAGGAATGTGGGGTGGAGATGGCCCGTTTTGGGGAGTGTAGTTGACTCCAGGCCCGGAGCGCATTCTGCAGGCAGGCCTGGGGGGTGCCTGGAGCTCAGGGAGGAAATGCAATCCTCACCTTCAGGGCAGGCAAACTGTATTTCCGGCTCCAGGACTTGCAAACCGAAGTGACCTCTGCCTCTCAGGAGCCTCTTTTCCTGCCTCCAGGCATTCTTCCCAGCTGCTGCCACAACATCAGCAAACTGCAAACCACAGCAGCCAGCGTCCACAATAAAAGCCAGGTAGCGCCGATGCTGTGAGGCACCCCGTTTTCGGCATGGGCACCTCTGGCTCCTTTGGGACTGGTTTGCCCCCTGTTCCTGTTCAAGACTGTACACAGTCTAGAGAGAGAGGAAGCAGTAATGAGGCTGTCTCTGGGAAGATCAACAGGGCCAGGAGCATCTGCTCACAGCTGCTGAACAGAGAGAGGCTCCTCACTCACTCCTTTAACAGAGGAGAGAGGAGAGCTAAACCCGAGAGCCAGGTGCTTAGCTGGAATAAATGGGTGTAACTGAGCATCTAGTCCCAAAGCTGCAGCTCCCAACACTTCCCAATCAGGGCCGGCTCCAGCTTTTTTGCCGCCCCAAGTGGCAAAGAGAAAAAAAAAAAAGCCGTGATCGGCGGCTGCTCTCCCATGCCGCTTCATTCTTCGGCGGCAATTCGGCGGCCGGTCCTTCCCTCTGAGAGGGACTGAGGGACCCGCCGCCGAAGACCCGGACGTGCCGCCCCCTTCCATGGGCTGCCCCAAGCACCAGCTTGCTGTGCCGGTGCCTGGAGCCGGCCGTTCCCAATGGCACACAAGTTAGGCCCCACCTCTGCGGGTGGACTTGTGATTTAGGCCCATTGCTAATTGTGATCCAGTTCTACCCCCTACCCACAGACCCCCATTCACTCAGTGGGCTCTTGTGGGCTGCTTGTGGAACAGAGCAGTGCGGGCTGCAGAAATCAGGTATCGAGCGACCAGATGCCACCTACTGAGAACAGATTCCACGTTATGATGTTTAGAACCGTACGTCTTTTCCAATATATATGGCATTAGACTGGAATGTATCCAACCAGCCACATGCACCAGACAAGGATCCGTCTAAGGGATCAGAATAACTGTAAGAACTAGTCCCCTTTTCAGGTTTAAATGCAAATAACCGGGTCCAGTGCAGCAGACACAAAATACAGCTTTTGTTTTCAAAAAATTACAAAAACGAATACAAATGTTTTCATGATTTAAAAAATAAATAACAACTGGCACAGTTATTAGTTTGCATTTAAATGTATCCCCCTCCACTCCACCCCGGATTGGAAGCCCAAACACTGCTGGCCAGGCAAAGAGAAAATAAACAACATCCGAAATAAAAAGCAAATTCAGGGGGGTTAATTCTTTCATCATGACTTTGGTGACGTGCTCAGGAGATGAGATTGCTGCACAGACACCCTTTAATTCTAGGAAATCTGGGGCTAGATTTTCTCACAAATCCTGCTCCCATCAAGGCACCACGAGTGTTGCCAACTCTTGCCATTTTTGATCCAGTCCGTTGTGATCTTTGGTGTTTTTCAGGAATCTTCGAGAGCCAGGGGAGAAATGAGAATCTCGGCTTTCGTTTAGAAAAAGAAGTAGAAGGTTCTAGCCCTCATGGAGAAAAGCCTAGAAATGGGGGCTCTGCTGACGAAAAACCAGCAGAGAAATAAAAAGCCCCCCACATTTCTTGTTTAAAAATCTCCTCAATTTTAAGCCAAGCTCATGATTTTGGGGGGCCTGGCTCAGGGTTGGCAAAACTGAGACTTTCAGACACACTCGGCACCCAGCAGCTCCTATCGAGAACAAAGAGGAACCCCCCTGCCACACACACACACACACACACACACTGTTCTCCGTGGGAGGTGCTGGGGGCTGTGCGCTTGTGAAAATCTGGCCACTAGAGCACAGAGGCCAAGCCATGCCATGGAGCAGGCCCTCCCGCTCCCCGCGCTGGCCATAGCTCGCTGCCTGTCACACTCACCAGCCACTGTGCTGCCCCGGCGCAAAACAAGCAGCTTTGGGCAGGGGAGTTCCCCGGCTCCTTCGTCTCCGGCGCTCTTCCCAGAGGGACTGGACACAAGTAAACTCTTCTCCAGCCCTTCCCCTCCACGCCCTCCTCCCCCATCCCTGCCCCCTCCCTCTCCCTCTCCCCCCACCTCCCCAGCCCCCTGCCAAGCCTCCAAATCTGCCCTTCTCCCATCCCAGCAGTCACCAGCCGCACACTGCCTGCTTCCTTGCTCCAGCTGGCCCCGGCTCTTCATGCTGCCCATGCAGAGCCAATTCCTCACTGCCCCTAGGCCCAGGTGTGGCCCATCCCAGCTCTCCCTGCTGGCTCCTGGGAGAAGTCAGGAATCAGCAGCAAAGTGAGGGGAGACAGCTGGGGTGGGCTTCCCCCGGGTGCCAATCTGCCCTGCCTCCTACTGGCTACACACTCTCCTCCTCTGGGGCTGCAGCCCTAGGGCCTGAATCTGCACTGGCCAGCACCTCGTGCGCAGGGAGCTCACCCACTCGCCGTCAGGTTTGGCCAGTCTCGGACAGCCGCTTTGGACAGGTGCAGAGAGCTGCACAAGGTGCTAGGCAATGGAGAACCAGGCCCCTAGCAACCACCACTGGGGAGCAGCCAGAGGCTGCAGGGTTAACTGCTATTCTGCGTCTCTCTCCCTGGGCGCCCCTGCTTTCCGCGGGGTGAAGGACACTGCAGAAATGTTGCTTTGTTTAACGTGCAGGGGGGGAAGGAATTCTGCCGAGATCTTCCCACACTTTGCTCCATTGTCAGCCCAGCTGCCATGGCCTGGGTTAGCAAATCACCAGGATTTGGGCAGTGAGGAGAGAGGACAAAACAGCAGAGCTGGATCCTGTTTAGACCAGTCAGGGTAATGGCAGTAAGGCACCTGAATCCGGCCTGCGTCATCTGCTCTGGGGAGCAGGAGTGAGTCACTAAGGCTGGAGTTCTCCCAAGGGCCAAGCACACTGGGTGCATGTTGAGGGCTGAGCCCTTTGGAAACCTGGCCAGGCGTGCCACGGTGGGAGCTGCTATTGAAAAGCTGGACCCTTGTCTTGATGCCTAGATGAGTCCTGAGCTCTTCTGAAATCTAAGCCCCAGTGGCGGGTGCTGAACCCCTGAACATCTGGCCCTGAGCTCTGGTGAACATCTGGCCTTGTGAGACGATACACTGTTGCCAGGGAAGGAGGAATGGGAGAATTAGCAGATGATGTGTGAACCTCAGGAGTTCCAAGTTCTGTAGTGAACCTAGAACTTATGGGGTTTCAGTGGGTCCAAACCTAACAAGCCAAAATGAGTTTCCCCCTCCCTTTTTCTATAGGCTGATCCATCTGGTAGCATGAAGGATCCTGGTTCTAAATGATTTTGTGAGTGGCTTTCAATCCCTATAGGGAAGCCACCCTCGTCATATCCATCAGGAGGGAAAGAACCCACATTACTGTATGCTGTGGTCTACCGAGCGCTGCTGAGCACTTTGGTGTGAGATAAGAGGGAGGAAAGTGTATCGTGAATATGAGGAATACCTCCACCGAGAATGAATTCAAGTCTAGTAGAAGAGCCTTGCAATGCCATTGCGTTTGCTGCTTTTAATAGAGGGAAGACAAATGCAGTGCCATGGAACTGGATAATATCGTCATTCTGCTGAAAGGGCTGCAATAAACCAGCATCTGTAGATTGCAAAGGGAATAGACATCAGACAAGAAAGAGCGTTATCGTTTCTGTGTCCAGCAGTCTTTGAGAATTACCTGGGTTTATTTGTGAAATGCTTTGGGTGAAGTTCGAGTTCAGGAGAGACGGACAGACAGTGCTGGGTAGACAGACAGACAAAGTGCAGGAAGCCTTTCCTGGCGCTTCCTCCACACTCAGCTCTGCCAATGGGCTGGATCCTCCCCCTCTAGCACCCCAGCAATGCCAGACATTTATTCCAGCTCTGCTAGTGTCCCTGGAATGCACAGCAGAATGTGCAAACCTTTGTTGTGACTATACGTGGACCCAGAGGGCTTGGAAGTGGGGCTACCAAACTCCAGGATTCAGTCGATAAACGCTGTCCATCCCTACTAAATACATGGTGAAAAATCAGTGGGTATCCGGCGGCCCCATCACATGTGCGCTAGTGCTGGGAGGGACCCACTGCCCTTGAGCACTCTAGTGCTGCAGAAAGTGTAACCTGGTGCCTGCCCTTCCTTTGGGGCAGGGCAGAGGGAGGGTGGAACTAGCAGCATTGCAGGGATGGCTGAATGCCCCCGAGGAGGCGTGTCCACATTGGTGTGGTTATGGAAACACCACACCGTTAAAACCTGCTTTGGATTTACCATGTAAGTGGGATTGAAATGTGTTTGAACTGGGTTCCAGCATCTCTCAACAGCCTTGGACTCTGCAAGGCAATAGCACGGTTCAGACATGATTAAAAGCAGTTTAAATCCCTTCTATGCTGCAAGATCAAACTGCATTCTACCCATGTCATGCGCTACCAGGTTATAACGGGATAGGGCAGCAGGGACAAAAATCACAATCAAACTCTCTGAACTCCCAGCATCTGTATGTAAAGGCTCCTTCCCTTGGCTTTCCCCCTGCCCGTTGAAACATGCCCATTGACTTTGGACCATCAGCCCCATGAATCTCAGTTGTTGGGGCTTTGCTTTGGTACATCTCCATTACAGATACAGAGGGTAGAGCTCCACAGAGAGACCATCTCCATAAAACCTGTGAATTACCAATCTCCTCTAACAAGAAGAGGACTCTTAATGGATGGCCATTCATAAAACAGAATCCGTCAATCATTTCTTGCAGAGATGACACGCACACACATACTCTTCTAAAAGCTAAGCAAAGAGTTTTCCTATTTAATGTCAATGCTTTTTAATCAAGTACTTTATCAAGGACCTAAGACACGCTATCTTTAGAGAGCACCTTCTTCATTTTAAAAGAAAGCATCTAACCTGTTCACAAAACCCAGTAACGGACATTCCAAGACCTGGCGATCACCCAGCTGCTGCATCCACAAGAAAATTCCTTTATGATTAAATAAGGTTTTCTTTTGGCATGATCGGAGCTCTACATAAAAATCCATTTACCTGTGATAAATGGTCTTTGGAATAGAGAGGGCTTGGGAGACAGGGCAGAAGCTATTTCAACACACACAACATAACAAATTACCAGAGACCTGGTGTTGCTATTAAGAGGCACAAATTGTTTAAAGGTCTAGGCAACACGGTCACCTAATGCAATAACTTGTCACTGCTAAAAGTCTGGTTCAAAGCTAGTAAAGCTTATATAGCGAACAATAAAAATTCCCTAGCACTTCTTCATACTTCCTGAGAACAACATGAAATTTAAAAGCCTTGAAAAGTATTCAGCTTCACGAGTTATCTGAAGGGACTTTAACTAACATGTCTAACGATTAATTGTTTTCTTTTAAACCCATATACGAATCTCAAGAATTGTCGATGAAGTGCCTAGATCAGCATTCTGCACGTTCCTTAGCATTATGTTGCAAGGAAGATGCATTCTTCTGCATGAACAAGAAATGAAGATGGAAGATGGATTATAGACACCTCATAGCCTCACAGCGCTAAACACTGGTGCTGTTTCCCCCATTATGGGCTGTCCAACAATCACTGAAAGGATCTGGGCAGTGAAGCTCCTACATGGCTCAATGACACAGGCTCACATTTTCAGCACACACCTGTGGACACACAGCAGGAATTACATTGCAGCCCCCTGCCCTAGGTACTGCTTCAGAAAGTCATGCCCAACATTTTCATGGGGTTTAGCCACACACGTTACTGCTTTTCAGGGGAGATGTGCAGCATCCAATATGCAGTGGCTGGGTTGCAGCTCCTGTCACTGATATCCCACAAAGCTCATTTGCTTTCCTTTGCCCTAGTCCACCTCCCATCTTCCTCGTTTCCAGCCCAGCCTGGCTTTTCTCCTTTCCTCCTAATCCTGCTCTGGCGCTGCCAGGCCTCTCTCTCCCGAACATGCCTCCCCGCCTGTGAATTCCACCCTCCTTTCTCTTGGCCCTACCTGTCCCAGGTCCAGGGCCGGCTCTGGCTTTTTTGCCGCCCCAGGCAAAAAAGCCTCCGGCCGCCTCCCCCCTCCCCCCCGCGAGGGGGGGCGGCCAGCCGGAGCCGGTGGGGGCGGCTGGAGCCCCGGTGGGGGCTCCGCTCTCCCCCTGGCGGCCGGGGGG
>NW_020664589.1:16564939-16601184 GCF_002925995.2 Terrapene triunguis
AGCACCAGCTTGGGTGCCTGGTGCCTGGAGCCAGCCCTGCCCAGGTCTGCCCATCTGCCTTGCTAGGGCTGATCTTTCTAAATCCCTCTGAGTGCAAGGAAGGCCCAGAACGTGGATATCTGCAGATGCACAAGTGAGGCAGACCGCAGGAAGGTGGACGTGAGGCAAAGCTGCTGGGAGCATTCAAGGCAAAATTAGCCAAGTCCATGGAGTGGAGTGTACAGCATGCAGGGGAAGAAAGGGACTAGCTGACCCACAATTGGCTGTTGAAGGGAGAAGACCTGTAGGTCAGGGAGAGAGTTCAGATTTTGCGAACCCCATCCCTGCCCAAGACAGGACCTGCCTGTGCTCCTCCCGTGAAGGAGGGCTGATCTCAGAAGAGCTGCACTCCGAAATGGCCGAATCCCAGCCTGGCCCCATTAGTATGTCTTTAGCACCAGAAGCATGCTGGGCAACTTACAGAGCAGGAGGACAAGGTTCAAGAAAGCTCCAGTAGCGCCTTCAATCCCCCACTTTGCCGAAGACTCCCTGTGTGACACTGGGCAAATCTCCCGGTGCCTCAGTGCCCCTCTGTCTAACAGCCCTGACCTGCCCCACAGGGTCAACGCAGCAAAGAGCATGAAGCTCTCGTATACGGTGGTGATGGGGGCCAGAGAAGTACCTCAGACAGCTCAGATTCCCTCCAGAAGCAGCTGACCCACTAAGAGCTCAACCCTGGGGCCTCACTCAGCCTTCCAGGTCCTGTTGAACCCTAAGGGTGTTTTGTCCCTGGAAGGACCTCAGCCCAAACACTCCCAGGGAGCATCCAGCAGGCAGGTCCCATCCCTCTGGCTCCTAAGGTTGCGCGGGTCGGGTCAGGTCGAGGGGCAAGCGCTGCCACCTCTGCAGCGGGGTGTGGACAGGTCTCTGGGGCTGGTGTGCTGGCTGCGCTGTTGCATACGGAACATGCAGGTTCTGCTGGAGAATGTACTGCAACATTAGAGCCGCAGGCGGATCTCAGAAAGTGACCTTTGCCAGCGCTACATTTAAGATCCACAAAATGTCGCCAGCACCAGCATCCTGCTGACCTGTGACACCGCTTTAGATTTCTCACTGGAGCTCAAGGTCTCCATGAACAGCTCTGCAGCTGACACAAAACGCAGAGGAGACAATGGCACGCTCAGCTTGTGCTGTGAGTGCTGACCAGGCTTGCTCTTCCCAGCATTGCTGTGGTGCTGCCGAAACAGTAGGTCTTTTGCCAGAGTTCTCACGTACCCACTCTGGGAAGCTTTCAGCAACCCCCACCAAAGGGACAAGACCAGAACTTCTAAAACCAGAAGCACCACTTTGCCCTGCCAAGCCCCAGTGCAGAGCAAGGTGCCAGGAAGTTCCTCTTTGTGATGAACTATGATTTTTAAAAGTCCAATTGCTGAGTTATTTTTCACTTCTTCCCCCAGGGACTCGGGCACTTTCAGACCCTTTCATCAAACAAAGAATGCAGATGGTTAGTTTCATTTCTGTGGCGACACTGGAGGACCTTATAGGAAAGCATCATTGTAACAGAGAGAATTCTGACCCACTGCATCAAATCACTGTACATGGAGCTGGCGTCTTTGAAAAGTGTACCAAAGATGGCTGACAACCGTCTCTCACTTCAGAGCTGATGAATTCCAGGAGCAATCTGTGGTATTTTTGCCACGTGCTCTATCACCTGAATGTCCTACCCAACATCTTCAAATGTATTTGGTATAAAGCAAGAGTGACTTTATTAGTTTTGTACAAGTTGTCTGCCTTTAACTTTCCCTGCATGTTAGAAAAGCCACATGGCAGGCAGAAATAATGCTGGTGCTAGATAAATCAAATAATGGTTCTAATCCTGTTTTGTACATCTGTAGTACTTCCGTGGGTGACAAAGCACTTTCTAACATGCCGATTAAAGGGTTACACCACACCGGTGAGGTAAGAATTATTATTTCCATTTTACAGCTGGGAAAATTGAGGCACAGAAAGGAGAAATGGTCACACAGCTAGAGAGGGGCAGAGCCAGGGATGGAACCCAGGCGTCCTAATTCCAACACACTGAACCCGTTTTGGTCCTCTACTGTTCTCCTCATGAGATGATGAAAGACAGCAGCAGGGGGTGAAGGTGACTCCTATTCGCATCTGACACAACTAAGCCCGTATCCTCCTGGCAAATGTCAATAGCACAGAACCCACCCGCAGGACTAGCCTCCTTGTTGGCAGCCTCAGCTGAGGGGCCAATGAATGAACAGTCCCTAGAAAATGAACTCTGCCCTGCTCCTTGGAAATGGTGCCCCTGCCTGGGCTTGCAGGCCTCTGCCCACGCTGAACCTGCTCTGCAGTAAACTGAGGATTTCAGGCCCCAGAGCTGTCAGCTCAGCACCTGCCAGGAGCACCAGAGTCCACACATCTGGTTTTAAAGCTTGATTTCCCTTGTGAACGTTCCCAGGACCTTCTCCCCAGTAACCTGGACCCTCGATAGGACAGAACTCGCTCTGGGCAGCTAGAAGGAAATTTCACGTCTGTGGCTGTCGTACACAAAGCCACCAGTTTCTTTGATGTGCCGATGTGATGTGCGGGCTGCGATTTACAGGCTGGATGAGTTTCCACTGCAGACTGAACAGAGAAGCAAACGCCTTTGATTTCTGGACCTCCAGATGGAACGGAATTATTATTAGCTTCCCCGTCCGTTTTCAGTGACAGCAACCCCCAGTGAAGGGCGATCCACACATGCAGTGGCTGGGCAATGGAGGAGGTTAAATAAGTGCAGCGAAGTGTAGGCACATCACCTTCCAGTGCCCACACGTCACATCTGTTACACTGAACGCAGCTCTGCCCACGGTATGGGAGCAGGGGCAGTGTCACCTGAGAAATGATAAGACTCTGCTTTGGCAGGGAGTTAGAATTCATTTGTGCTGGGGAAGCATTTGCACAGCTATTGAGGTGGGTGCTATGGAAGGGCAAAGAGTCATTATTATTAGAGTTGGTCAAAAAAGGGGGTTTGTATCAGCTTTTTTGTTTGTTAGGGTGATGGTGTTTTTGCAAATGTTATGCAAAAAAAAAAATAGTTTTTCATTTATTTGCCCTTTCTCTCTCTCCCTTTCCCCCTCTTTTCCAGAAGCAAAATGGAAGAAAGAAAAAAAAAGGAAGAAAAGGAGAAAAAAATGAAAAACTGGAAAAAATATTTTTGAATATAATTTTTGTTTGTTTTTCATCAAAAAACTGGAAAACATGAAACTAAAATGGTCTTTGCACATTTTTGTTTAGGAAAAAAGGCCAGTTTTGATTAAAAAAATGGTTTTGAAATAAAGTATCTCCAGCTGTAATTATTTCTCAGGAGGGTGGTGGCACTCGTGGACAAACCCCGGATTAATGCACAGCCTTTGTTACATTAATTCTGGCCATGAATCTCAGTTTTCGTTCCAGTGAGCACCTCTGGGCCGTATTACATCTCCCTGCCTATGCAGCCTACGAGAAACGTCTCTGTTCATACAGAGGGTCAAGCAAGGGTGGACGTGCCCAGAACTGTTCCCCAGATTTGGCCTCTCAGACAGAATCTGCTGGGGAGGCGGAGATTGAGGTAACAATTACAAGGGGCAATTATTGGGTGCAAGTAGGAAGTGTCACCTTGCCAATTGAGAAGTGAGAAAGTGGGTTCCTGTTCTGCCAATAACTGACAATCCAAGCTCTGCACTAGCTGAAGGCGTTAATGGTCAGATGCAGGTCCCTGTCCCCCGCCCCCTCTGGTCAGATACCACAGGGACAGGCACCCTACACTAAAGCAGCTAGTTGAATGGCTGTTTCCTAATGCGAGCAGCCAAACGTGCCTTTTTAATCACCTGCAATAACTTGACCTGGAGCAGAATGACGACGCTCCGAGTTAGCAAAGTGAACAGGACCAGTCCAGCCTGCTCCGGTTTGGGGCCAGTCTCCCACCAACACCATGTGCAACGGCTGCCACCTGACAAGCCTGCTGAGCTCTGCCACATGTGGCCACATCCTCACAGGTGCACTAACCCCACACTGTGCCCACAGCTCCGAAGGCCCCTCCCCTCACAATGGGGGCTCTCCCCAAAGGAGAATGGTACCCACATCTCCAAGGCTTTAGTGACTGCGATATATAACACAACTCAGCAGGCAGAGACTTCATCTTCCCACTGGGAAAAACAGACACGTCATGGCCCCTTGGTATTTCTATTTGCTCCTACCAGCATGGGTCATTAGAGGGAGAGACGGGGCCGTGGGGAGAGAGACTGGCTGGCGACCAGACAGCGACCGTCACGAGGAATTGGATTGAACCCCAGGGCGTATGACGCTAGCCGTTGCTAGAGCATCCATGAGCAGAAGGAGATTTTCGATAAGCCAGAAATGCTTTGGCCGATAGTCAGGAGATGGGGGTCAAGATGACCCATGTGTATTAAAGCCAAAGCAGTAACCAGCTACAAATAGCTCACAAGAATGAAAAAGGAAGCCTGTCCAAAAGGCAGACACGGCGAGCGCGGCCCGTGGCCGTCCCTCCACCCTCGGGAACGGAGACGCCCTCGGGATTTTCGGCTGCTCCCTGCTGATTAAGGTCCGTGACCCATCCTGGGAGGAAATAACTACCCCCTTCCCCTGGCTGCAGAGGGCGACCATCACAGTTCCACTTGGGAGGAGAGCAGGAGGAGGGGGCTCAGAATCCTTCACCCCACATGGAGCCCGGCTCCTGGAGTGCTCCCTCTGTGTCCCCAGGGGGTCGAGTTTGGGGCAAGGGATTCAGTGGCACCAGATACTCCCGTCTTGCTGCATCAATGGACAGAGCTCTGCCCTCTGCCTCCCTCCCTGCCCCGTCCCAGGAGAGTCCTGGAAGTGAGAAGAGTTACATGGAGTGGGTGTGGGCTCCAGCCCAAGGAAACATTCCCTCTCCTAACGGTGTTTCCCAGGGATGCCAGCGATCTAGGGCTGCTCCCCACAGGACCCCACACAGCACCAGGAAAGCAGCACTGCAAGCCATACGCAGAGAGGACCCATGTAGTAACATGCTAGTGTTTAGTGTCAAAGACCTGCCATTGTCCTGTGAATCAGACCCTCAGGAGCGGCCCAGAACCTGGGCCCAGCCGAGCCCCACGGCCAGGAGCCAAAGCCCAAGGAAATTATTCAATGGCAGCATTAGCAGAGGGCCCTGAAGGCACTAGACTGGGAGAATTATCCTTCTGAATCCAGAACAGTGCCTGGCTGAAGAACCTGCCCATGCAAGCTCCATGCGTCCCGTCACCCGCCCTAGCCGAGCCTCGGCAGAGTCCCCAGACAGTCCAGCTTCACTTGGATCCTCCAGAATCTCTGCACCCTCTACAAAATGCAAGCTCACCTCCCAGCCTGCCCCAGGCGAATGCAAGGGACCTGGGAAGGGAGCAGAGCCCTGAGTCTGTCTTTGTAACAGACCTCATTGTTTTATAAAACCTCTGCAAGTGGAAGAGCAGCCAACAGAGAGATGGTCTCCTCCTCCTCCACTCTCCTCCCTTTCCCATCACTCCCTTGTTCCTTTTCCCTTTCTGCAAAAACAGAGAGTCAAACTGAGTTCTCTCCTCAGGCAGGACAAAGCCAAGCGAGCTGCAGAGCCAGTGCTGCTGGTTCTCAGAGGCACCTTCCCTAACACAGGGCAACAGGGAGCTTAGGGTCTGCACAGACTTACCCCAGCGACCGCATGGCACAGCGCCTTGGAGAGGGTCGGATCTGGACCTAGACCCTGCCTCTGCAGCGTGGGACCAGCCTGCCCAGAGACTAAGGAACCAGCCAAGGCTGTCATTAGAGTCAAACCAAAACCTTCCTCAGGGAGCTGCATCTCCCTGTTCTCAGGGCGTCTGCCCCCCTCCTGGCTGCAACCAGGATCCCCTCGACACCACATTTCAGGGAGGGCTTGGGGGTTCTGCTGAACCAAACGCAATTGGTTTAACCTTCCAGGCCTCTCACCTTAAGCTAAAGGTCACTTTGCCCTGCTGCCTGGACATCCATTATACATACATAGATATATAAAAAATTACATCTGAAAGGACAAAGTTGCCTGAGCCTCGTGACCCGGCAAAATATATTTCACCTCCCTGCCCATATTTTTCTTCTGACGAGTAGATGTTGCAAATCTTCTCTTGAATCTTGACACATCTCATCTAGCCTCAGTTAAAGTTTGTATTTATGGGTGTCAGCTCTGACCTCTTCCACCCCGGCTCCCTCGCCCTCGCCGCGCGGCTCCCTCGCCGACCCTCTATAAACAAGCAGGCCCCCAAATCCCCCTTTGTCGAGCGGCATTATTAGTCTTGCATCCGAAGGCCAGTGTAGTCCGTAATTCTCTGACTGATGACACAAGATGAACACGGCAGCATCACTCTCCCCAGCAGATTGGCAGGCCGGCCCTCATTTGTCAGTGGCAGACTGACAGAATTACTAGCCCTTAAATGAAACGATATATCTGGGACGTTAAATCTGTTTTCATTCTGACTGCCCCACGCCTCCAGGTGGACGTGGCGTGTGAACTGATGTCCAGAGGCCATTAGCCCAGCTCCCCCTCCCACGGCCTTCACAATAACACAACTACAGCGCCTGGGGAGTGTTTCCAAGGGCCCCCCACAGCCACACTGTGCTGAGCCAGGCCCTGCTGAGGCTCCGGGGGGGGGGGGGGAGATAATTAGCTAGAACCGTCACCACCTGTAGAGAAAAACCCCTCTTCCCAATGCTTTGCAGGCCCATAGCGGCCCAAAGCCACCCCCCCACCCCCACCCCAATTAGTCTGCCCAGTGTACTGAGAGCCTACACCAAGGAGTCAAGTTTCAAAAGCAAATTGGGCCTGACCCTCCTTTCCCAGGAGAGTGCCCTTGCCTGCCATGGAGTTACCCCTGCTTCACGCCACAGGAAGGGAGTGAACCGAGAAGCATCTACTTGGGGGTGTACAAGCTCAGTCCCTGGAAAAATCATGGAGCAGGTCCTCAAGGAATCAATTATGAAACACTTACAGGAAAGTGATCAGGAACAGTCAGCATGGATTCACCAAGGGGAAGTCATGCCTGACTAACCTAATTGCCTTCTATGAGGAGATAACTGGCTCTGTGGATGAGGGGAAAGCATTGGATGTGTTATTCCTTGACTTTAGCAAAGCTTTTGATATGGTCTCCCACAGTATTCTTGCCGCCAAGTTAAAGAAGTATGGGCTGGATGAATGGACTGTAAGGTGGATAGAAAGCTGGCTAGATCGTCGGGCTCAACGGGTAGTGATCAATGGCTCCATGTCTAGTTGGCAGCCGGTTTCAAGCGGAGTGCCCCAAGGGTGGGTCCTGGGGCCAGTTTTGTTTAATATCGTTATTAATGGTCTGGAGGATGGTGTGGACTGCACTCTCAGCAAGTTTGCAGATGACACTAAACTGGGAGGAGTGGTAGATACGCTGGAGGGTAGGGATCAGATACAGAGGGACCTAGACAAATTAGAGGATTGGGCCAAAAAACACCTGATGAGGTTCAACAAGGACAAGTGCAGAGTCCTGCACTTAGGACGGAAGAATCCTATGCACTGCTACAGACTAGGGACCGAATGGCTAGGTAGCAGTTCTGCAGAAAAGGACCTAGGGGTCACAGTGGATGAGAAGCTGGATATGAGTCAACAGTATGCTCTTGTTGCCAAGAAGGCTAACGGCATTTTGGGCTGTATAAGTAGGGGCATTGCCAGCAGATCGAGAAACGTGATCATTCCCCTTTATTGGACATTGGTGAGGCCTCATCTGGAGTACTGTGTCCAGTTTTGGGCCCCACACTACAAGAAGGATGTGGAAATATTGGAAAGAGTCCAGCGGAGGGCAACAAAAATGATTAGGGGTCTGGAGCACATGACTTATGAGGAGAGGCTGAGGGAACTGGGATTGTTTAGTCTCCAGAAGAGAAGAATGAGGGGGGATTTGATAGCTGCTTTCAACTACCTGAAGGGGGGTTCCAAAGAGGATGGAGCTCGGCTGTTCTCAATGGTGGCAGATGACAGAACAAGGAGCAATGGTCTCAAGTTGCTGTGGGGGAGGTCTAGGTTGGATATTAGGAAACACTATTTCACTAGGAGGGTGGTGAAGCACTGGAATGCGTTACCTAGGGAGGTGGTGGAATCTCCATCCTTGGAGGTTTTTAAGGCCCGGCTTGACAAAGCCCTGGCTGGGATGATTTAGTTGGTGTTGGTCCTGCTTTGAGCTAGATGGCCTCCTGAGGTCCCTTCCAACCCTGATATTCTATGATTCTAAGCTGCCCTTCCACACACAGGTGGGGGGCAGGCTGCTCTCCAGTCCAGCAGAACACGGGGTTCCCTACAACCTGCCCCCCTGCACTCCAGGGAGGCGTTGGAGGAGGAGGGGGCAGAGCTCAGAGAGGTAGGTGCCAGCTCCAGTTTTGGGTGTGTTCGCCCGTCCCACCCCAAGCCTGGGCTGAGCTCGGGCCTTGAACCTGGAAACTCAAGGCCAAACAAGCTGAGTTTGGGTCAAACGAAGAGGCCTTGCCTGGCTCCAGTCTGAAATGTCAGCCAGCCCAGGCCTGCCAGAAGCTCAGCTCCAGGCTGCCCACAAAGAATGTGCATTCAGGCTGCACTCCGCAACCTGTTTCCGTGCCCAAGCACTGCTCCCTGCGCACTCTGGCCTAGTAGCACCAATGCCCACTTGGGCAAGAGGCAACAAGGACACAGTCTGCATCTTCCCCCAGACAGCAGCCCCATAACTGCCCCACAAAGGGTTCTGCAGCTGGACCAACTGCCCTGCACACAACGCACAGTCAACCTGTGGAACTCCTTGCCAGAGGATGTTGTGAAGGCCAAAACTATAACTGGGTTCAAAAAGAACTAGATAAGTTCATCATCAATGGCTATTAGCCAGGATGGGCAGGGATGGTGTCCTTAGCCTCTGTTTGCCAGAAGCTGGGGATGGATCACTAGATGATTCCCTGATCTGTTCATTCCCTCTGGGGCACCTGGCATTGGCCGCTGTTGGAAGACAGGATACTGGGCTAGATGGACCTTTGGGATTGTCTGTTGTTTCTCACAAAGCAGGTGAGAGGCATCTGGCTTCACGCAAAAGTGACTCCTGGCTAAGTGACTTGCCCAGGGTCACACAGGGAGTCTGTCGCAGAGCAGGGAATGGAACCCAGGCCTCCAATGGCTAGTGCTCCATACCGCTAATGACAGACTAATACAGCTGGGTTGGTAGGGACAGGTGTCTCCCATCCTCCTTCCGAGACCTCAAAGGGGTGGGGCAGGCAGAGGTGAATGAGAGGACCATAGAGACCAACTCAATGGCTAGCAGAGATTCCCCTGGAGCTCAGGGACCTGGGCTCTATCCCGTGGCTGTGATGGTTTCACGAAGAACCGGCCCCTGGAGGCGATGATGAGCACACCCGTACGTGTCCCTACCCGGGGGCAGCTAGGCCTCACCCCCTGCTTTCTCAGCAGTGTGCTCATTCTGGGAGTTACCTTTGAACTACTAGTGAAAAACAAAATGAAGTTAACGGTTCGTTAAATAGCAGCTCTTCCCTGAGCCTGGCGACAGCCCCTGGGACCCTTTGCCCCAGAATCGCCTTCCTCCTTTGGATCAGAGACGCGCAGATGCTCCCACCCGCGGCTCACTGCTCTGAGCCGGCATCCTTTTCCGAGAGCCCAGCACAGCTGGGCCAGTCCGGCCAGACTGCTGCCAGCTGGGAAAGCTCACCGGACAGTAGCTCAGGAAGCCAGGCACCCGAGCGAGCCCTTCCTGCAGCCGGGCCGGGAGATGGGCCTGACCCTCTGCGCGGGGAGGGCTTTGGACGGAGAGCGCGAGTCGCGTGTGACTGCGGGTAACAGGGCTCAGCCTGGCAGGAGGGCGAGAGCCTGGCCGCATCTACAACGCCAGGCAGGGCACCAGCTAGCAACAGATTCTCTAGCTTCCCACCCCCATTGCCAGGGTTTCTGCCACTTGCTCTGCCACAGGAGCCAAGAAACAGCCTAGAATGGTCCCCCCTGTACAATGGGGAGAACAGCCCTGCCCTGCCTCATGGGGGCCGTGAGGACAAAGCCATTCGGAGGCTGAGAGGCGCTCAGATGCTACAGAGACGGGCACCATCGAAGTTCCTTCGCTGGGTGGCTCCCCACTCGCTCCCCGGAGCCCCCGCACAAAGGAGCAGCAGCGGAAGCTTAAAAAGTCTCCACTCTTGGCTTTCCCCATATGTGGGGCACCAGCCTACCAGGGGTGCTTCCCAGCCCCATTCCTTTTGGGCAGCGTCGCCCCCCCCCCCACACGTTTATGCCCCTTCCCTGGGCTGCTCAGAAGTGGCAGGGGACAAGACAGCAGCTCGGCCTTGAAACCTGCCCCTGGAAAGGCGACGGGGCGCCCAGAGCGCTGGAGGCTGCCCTGGTGCCACTGCAGGGCAGGGGTGACACCGTGCGGCAGGGAAAGGAATCGGCTCAACGGGGCGACGTCGGCAGCTGGCAGCAAATGCCTCCGCGGGAATACAGAAACTGGCTGGGAATGTGTCTGAGAAAGCACTCGCCTTTGTGCTGGCCAAGGCAGCCCGCGTCCCCCATTTGGAGAGGCCCTAAACGCCCCAGTTCCATTCCCTCATTTCTCTGGCTGTGTTTTTAGCCATGCTAGTGGCCTTAGTGTAACGCTGTGAAGTCTGTGCTGGCAGGAGTTCATCTCCCGCCTTGGCGACCCATTGGCTTTTATCGGCCAGGTGGGGGGAGCGGGGAGAAGGGCATCCTCAGGGCTGCTGCGCCATCCTGCTGCCGCAGGGAAAAGCAGGAAGAGAACCACCCGCTGAGCACGGCTGTGAAAGAAACCCCCTGGGCCTGGGCCTAGCCCGGCTCCCCGGGAAGAGTGGGCAGGCAGGGTGAGCCGCAATGGGAACGCAGATCTGCAGCAGCTGAGATTGGACCCCCAGAGAACAGCGCGCACCTCGACACGCAGCCTTTCCGAGAAGGTCACAATCGCTTGTGGTCATGGCATGGCCCAGGGCACTTTCCGCACAGGGCAGGGCTGGAGCTTTGTCCTGGGTTTGTGCAGCCTGTAGCCTGCCGGGAACCCTAGAACTGCTGCAACACAAACAAGTAATAATCCTAGGCCCAGCGTCCTGGGCGGTTCTGCTCCGGAAGGCAGATCCGTGCTGGGGCACAGTACGCAGACGGCCCAGCCCAGGGGGAGGAGGCGGCTTTAGGTCACCTGGTGTTCTGCAAAGGCCACTTCAGCCCCTGGCACATGTAACAGCCACCTCCCTACTGCTGCCTAAGGGCTGTGGTACCCCCAGGGTCCCTGCAGGGCTGAGTGCTGTGGGCACCCTCCGCCCCTGGCTGCCCTCTATGCAGGGATCGGGGGGCAGGGGGAGATAGAGTTACTAAAGTTACTAAAGTTACATCGACCCTGCACAGCTCCTGCCCCAGGGGAATAGAAATCTCCCCGCCCCGTCTTCTTTGCAGCCTCTATGTGCTGCCAGTGCCAGCCCCACTTTCTTATATCCCCCTTGCAGCTTCCACAGGAAGCAACATTCATCCCTTCCTACTTAAAATGTTGTACAGTGTTGCTGTGCATTGCTGAAGGGCTGCCATGTTCCACCCCAGAGGTGGCTGTATTTCTTTAGTGGGTGCCGCGGTCTCTATATATTGCTTCCACCTGCTGGTCCTATGTCCAATAGCAATCATGACCATAGACTGTAAACGGCCCCAGGAGACCTGCCTACTAAATCCATTCACTAATGTTCTTTCCTTAGCCACACAAACCCATTGCTGCCAGTAAATTATCCCAAGCCGCAGTGAGCAAAGACGTCTCTGGCCCCAGTGTGGTGAACGCTTTGCCACAGCAAACAAGAAATCTGCCCTGTGGCATTCTTGAAATCAGCAAAATAAGGTCAAGGCGGCACCGACTACGCGGGACGCACAGCATCAGATTGCAGATGGTTTCACCGGTGAGCTTCTGCTGCCAGTGCCACACGCTCAGCCTCTAGCAGAGGAAGGAAACGCAGCCAAAGGAAAACAGGAGTCTCATGTTTGAATGGGTAGAAAATCCGCCCGAGGCCTGCCGTGCTCTAACATTTGGGGTTGGGCGGGGCCTGCGCTCTCCCAAGCACTACACAGGCTACAGGACTGAATCATTTACCAACGGCACTGCTGGACCGCAGCCCTGTTCTAACCAATCCAACGCAGGGAACTACTGCTCTGTGTCTAAATCTCTGCCCACCCACCCCCATCTCCTAGCATTACTGGCACTAGGGTTCGGGTGGGAGGAGACCCGGAGATCTGTGGAGTCCAGTTTCCAGGGACTGCGTCCCCCTATCTGCATTGTTACACAACGTGAGCCTTGTTTACCAGGCCGGCCCAATGGCGGCAGTCCTGACTAGGTGAAGCCCTGGCATTGCTGTTGTACAGGACATGTCCCTCTGGGGGGAAGAGGGGCTGATGGATTTGTATTCACATGGAGCGAAGTCATGTTTGAATGGTGTAACCGTGCGGACAATAGAATTACAAGGCTACCCAGCAAGGCAGCAGCGAGCTGAAGCCACTGTTTACAAGATCTCCTACAAAACAACAATCGCCCGTTCCCAGAATCCAAGCAGAACACTGATATGATTGAAACGAACAAAAAATGCTTCCACAATGCAACTTCCTGGCACTGTTCTGGGCAGGGAGAGGTTATTTTAAGCACTGCCATGCTCTGGAGGCCCAAGGAGAGGGCCGGAGTGCGAAAGACCCCACTGTCTGAGATGGTCTGGAGAGGAGCAGAACCGTGGGCCACGGCCACTCTGGGGATGGCTGTCCCAGCGAAGCAGCTCGGGCGCCGTGTCAGCTCACAGTGACATTGGGACACTACTAGTTGAGGGAGCTACTCGGGAGATCGCTGCCTTTCCTTTCCATTGGCAGCTCAGTGTCAGGGCCCAGTGCCGGAGCTTTGCCGAGATTTGGTGACAGGCGCTGACTGGGAGCTAAGGCCGGCTCTTCAGCTTCACTGCCCATTACAGCGCCTCACTCAGCCGACTGCCTCACTTTGCCTCCAAATGTCTTGTGACTCCTCCCAAAACAATCCCCATTCGGTCTTTAGAACACTCCCGGGGCAGGAGTCTACAGGCCATGCCCCTGAACCAACGGGCACCCCAGAATCCCACCCCTGAATATCCCCAGAGCTTTGGTAGAGTTTAATCAGGTCCAGCTCAGAGATTTGCCTCAGGCCTGCCCCCTTGGGCTGGGAGTAGCACCTGCTGCCTTGGGAAAGCTTCACAAAACAACCTATTCAATTCCTGCTGCTGTAAAAAATTAAATAAAATTTAAAAAATCACTAGACCCCCTGACCCTCAATTCCTGTGAAACAGGGGAATCAGCATGGCTCCCCAGACAGATCCAGCTGTTGTAACTGCTTACTGACTTCAGCAGATTCATACCCAGGATGAATTTGACCCAAATCCAGCACAGTCCTCTGGGGGTGACACCCCCACTTCCCCTCACCCCGTACTCCAAACAAGTCATGGTGGGGAGGGGGGAATCCTTCTGCACTGAATAATTTTTAAGTAATTGAGTGTGATACTTCCTGTAGGTCCCACATAAACAAATCTGTGGCCACATGCAGCAACGCCAGGGGATGCACATAAACTGCTTGGTTTATGTTTGGCCCAGAGGAAGGGACAGGAGAGCTATTTTAAAGAAAAAAGCAGTGATTTGCATGAAGACCAGACTCTCTCCCAGACTCTGCAATGTGTGTGGGATGGAAGGGGGGCTTGGAAGGTGGGACAGGGTGGGAGGGTTGTGGGGGTCAACAAAGATCCTGTCCACTTCCCCCTTCAGCGAACTAGAGTTGGAGCAGCCTGCCGAAGAGCAAGCTGGTTGCAGCTCCTCTGTGGCTCTTTCGGGTAATGTTGGTTGCTAACTTGGCTCCTGAACCACTGAGGTGTGAGTGTCACTGATCTGGAGCCTGCAGAACCACATCTGGGTCAGCAGCAGCGGGGGACTTGTGGGGGGAGGTACCCACCCCCGGCTGGCGTCGGGTGGCAGCAAATTGCCCTGTCACGCGGCAGCTGGGCAGGCCCACGCCCGACTCTGGTCTAGGCAAGCACAGCAGGATGGGCAGCTGGTCAAAGCCCAGGCGATGTCCCCCGTCCTCCTCGGGCAGCTCAACCACTGCCCTCTGCCATCTGGCTCAGGAAGCAGGAAGGCAACTCAGCAGGGCGTGGTTTCCGGGCCTGGCCAGAGGGCCCGTTGGGGCTCCATGGAGATGCTGCTGGCCGAGGAGTCCCCTGGCCCTGGTGACCTGCCCAGGGCCCACCTGACAGCGCTGCTTTTCCTCCCAAAGGCTGAGGAGAGACTGTCTTGCGGATAATCCCACCGTGTAACATTTTCCCATTACACTTTGGGCTTCCCCGGGCGCTGGCTCTGCTGGTCGTTGCCTGCCACGGCCCTGGCGGTGAGGAGTCCAATCCTCAGCCCACAGGAGACAGGCTGGGGTGTTTCCTCACCTCCAGTGCGCTCCGGCTACTCCGGCCCTGCTCCTGCTGGCATCTGCGCTGCGGCGCCAGCCACATGCCCCGGCGGGAGCTCGAGGCAGGGAAAGAGCCCGGGAAGCAAGAGCGGTGCCGAGACACTGGGCAGGGCAGGACCCCCAGGAGAGCTGGGCAGCAGTGCCAGGCCCTTCCCCTCCCCCCAAGGAGCTGGGCAGCAATGCCCCTCCCCCACCCCGGCTATGGCAGGAAATTCCCCCGGTCTGGAGGCCAAGGCTGCGGGTGCCGGCACCAGTTAGTGTCCCTGGGGAGCAGGCAGCTCTCCGTTAGAGTCTGGGCCGAGACCCATTCAACCCATTTCCACCAGGCCAGCACACAGCCACCAGGAGGGGTGGCTGGGGGGGATCTGAACTGGGGCGCTGGGAGTTCCCATCTCCCAGTGCCTGGGCTCTGAGCCGCCCTGTGCCCCGGGCAGAGGCTTCTAAGGAGACCCAGTGCTGAGCCTGCAGCTCCTCGCCCAGACAACAGTTGAATTGGGGCAGCTTTGTCTCCCCCTCTCTTGCCTTCCTCGTGCCCAGCTCCAGGTCTGTGCCCCCGGGAATGTGCGGGAAGGGGGGGGGACCTGCCACAGGCCAGTGACTCGGGATCCTGCTCTGTGCACAGACTGGTGGAAGCCAGATGCCGCAGGGTGGATTCCTCCCAGCCCAGGGCGTCACACCAGGCCCCCTGCACCAGTTACACCCTTTGGTTTGGCCCCTTATTAAGGGCTTCAGTGGTGTGAGGGGCCTGCAGGGTCCCTCTCTGCTGGGCAAATTTCAGCCCCACTGTCTATTCCATTCGCTCGGGTTGCCTCTTGGAACGTACCTGCAGGCCCCACCCTGGAGTGACCAGCCAAGCAAACTACCTACCTCCAGCTCCTTAAAGAAGATGCAGCTCCGTGCCCACTCCACAATGGAGAAGAGGGTCTGGTCTGCCATCTTGCACATGAGGCCAAAGGTGCTGAGTTTCTCATGCCGGCCTTTGCCCTGCTCCTGTTGCAGACAAGCCAGTATCCGCACCTTGACCTGGGGCTCGTCGGGCTCCAGCTGCAGCAGCTTGAGAATGACCTCAGGGATGTCGGGTGGGGCGCTGTTGGGATAGGCATCTGGATACATGTAGCTGGCCACGGACTCGTGGGAATTTGTGTAGTGGTCGGGGTACTCTGACTTGATGGTGCGGTTGGGAAAGGAGGGGTAATGGTAGCTGGACAGCGCCCCGTGGCTAGGCACAGTCATTCCCAAGGACGGCGTCCCATACGGACTTCTGTCATAGTCGACTGGCGTCATAGTGGCCGGGTTGGGAGGCAGGCTCTTGGACACCGAGTGGATGCCGTGGATGGTGGAGGACAGGTTGTAGTCAGTTTGCACTGGCGATACGATCTGAGGCACAGTCTCCAGCTTAAAGCCGTTGGCGCGTATCAGAGCTTTCTTCTGCTGTTTTAAGGCACGATCTCGCTTGTACATGGGGCCGAATTTATTTCTTCCTCCTCGCATCCGGTCCGCTCGCACAGCTGTGGGGCAGAGAGAAAGAACGGCCTTTGGAATTCAACTGAGCCCAAGGGAGCCTTATCTTCCCAAAAGATCATGGCAAATAACCCTGAGAGCTCTGTCCAGATAGACTGGGGGGAAGGGGATGGTGAGGAGGAGGAGGGGAAAAGGCCGGATAGTGGTGAAACAATGCATCTTGTCCTGCAGCCGTTCCATCATGGGAGCGATGGATGGCTGCATCAGGACACAGGGGTCCTGGTGCAGAGTCTCTCCTGGGGACTGTTATGCTGCCTCTGACCAGCCAGTAGGGGGTGCTGTCCTAGTGAGGCGGCATCACGCCCTCGCCCTGGAACACTAAGAGCATCAGGCTGAGAACACGCCCAGTTCCTGAGGCCCCGTCCTCCATGACTGAGCTGCTTCTTTCCCGGGGTCTAGATATGTGTCACAGACCTGCCCCCCAGCAGTAAGGCCATCTTCAGCCACTCCCTGCATTGCCACTCACTAGCCATCACATCAAAGAGTTTCAATTTGCCGAAAACTATATCTCAGCAGCGTTGCCTAAGTCTCACTATTTTATCACAAGTCTTGCAATATTGGTGCTTTTCTTAAAGCCCAAGATCCTGGAGTCAGGTGAATACATGAGAATCTCATCTTCCATGTAAAAAAAAAAAGGGAAAACAAATTCATTTTCTAGTGCTCATTCTTGCAGAGAAATGCTTGAAAATGTGAAGTCAGGAGGCAAATAAAAACAACCCCAAGTTACTGTTTTTTAAAGTCTCAAGATTTTTAAACATAACCTCACAATTTGCTGGATCTTGACTCGTGATTTTTGAATGACTGGGAGTTGCAATAGTGTCTCGGTGAGACTTTGTTGAATTGGATCCAGTCGTGCACGCCTTCCTGTCAGTCCCTTCCAACACGACCATTACACGCAAGACAAGTGGTCAAGCGAGTGCTCCAAAACATATGGGCCAAATCTATAGTTGGTGTAGACCAGCCTAGCTCCATTGACTTCAACTGGATTATATTGATTTGCACCAGCAGTGGGCCTGGCCCGGTGTGTGTGTTATTAAAAACAGCTTAAAACTCTGCCCAAGGAGTCTTACAACAAGCTCCTCACACTAACGGGCCCATTAGAACCTCTCCCCTTTCAAAGAAACAGATGTTCTCTCTGGACCCCAAAAGAAACACAAGAATGTGTCACTGCTCTAGGAAACAGGTGCTTCTTTGTTTCACAGGATCATTCACTTTCCTCTGTGGCCATTCCCAAGAGTGTTTTTGCCTTAAAAAAACACTCTTGGAAGAGCCTCAAATAGCTGAACGCTCCGCGTTGGAGATCTGCACAGACGGACATGAGAAAGGCTGGGCGGCTGGTGACCCGAGTGCTTGGGAAGCCACGGAAAATGTGTACAAAAGGGGAAAGCAACTAGCTTTGCCACCCCACTCTGAGTGGAGAGTTCAAGTGTTTGTGCTTCAGCTGTTATTTCTGCAAAAGGCCTCTCACTAACCTTTCCTTTCACTGCAGCCTCAGAAACCCGCTTTAGCAACCTTCACTGCACAACAGAACCACAGCGCTGGCCAAGTTTCTCAGAGACTGGCTGGGAACATGGGAGCATTCAGTAGGGACTGAAAGCCAGCCAGGAGGCAGGAGATGTTTGCAGAGACTTTCCTTGAAGGGGCACTCACACTCCATGGAGAACGGCTCTCTCTAGAGAGAATCCTGTTTCTCCTCCCTCATTCCTTCTTACCTAGGGATATTTGCATGGAAACAGCCTCTCTGGGGGGCTGGCTGGCTAAAGGCAACAATGTCTGTGGAATACAGAACACTTCACCTCTCGGTCACTGTTTGAGATCCCACCCGATTTACCCTCCAGTGGCTGGGCAGTAGATTATATGGCTCACAGAGAGCATGTAAAAACCACCTCCACCGTCAGCACTAACCTGCGCCCTTGGTGGCAGCCTCCACAGAAAGGCAAAGCACTGAATGAGCCAGAGAGACCGAACTCCCCTTCCACACTTATCCTTTGTCTGCACTACAATGGTTTGTTCCCATTTCCAGCACATAACACAGTGTAAAAGCCCCAGTACAAAGGGAGCATTCAGGTACTTCTACCTGCTCAGAGCAGGTTTTCATGCCCATCACTGCTAGAGAATGGCTAGTGAAGACACCCTTCGAAATGATTCCTGCGACACAGGCTTGTGGCACAGTGGGGTGTGCAGAGGAAGTTTGCACAGCTCCTACCGGGGCTGTACCTGTGCAGTGCTGTAGAATAAATAGAGGCGTGCAGGCCCCAGAGCACTCAGTGTGGCATCTTTCACAAGCGGGAAATGAACGCACCCTTTTCTCTTTAAAAACAAGCACCCTAAGAGAGAAGACGTGCTTTGATTCTCATGCGTTCCCCTGTGCCTACTATTTCTGCCTCACCTGGGATCATAAACACCTTGCTGTTTGCTGCATCCCAACTGGGCTCTTGTGCTGCCACAAACACAAGATTCTGATCTCAGGTGGGAAACCGAGGGCAGGGCAGACGGACTGGTCAGAAAAGCAAAGATCCTGTATTCATTCAAATGTCTCCAGGAACAAAATGAAACAGGAAGTACAGATGCCTCCAAACTAAGGACAGACAAAAATGATGGAGCCTGAAATTTTCGCAGCTATTTAGACTGTTTCTTGGATTCCCAACCCAGTCGGAGTTCCTGAATCTTTTTGGCTGGAGTTTAACACACACTCCAACCCCATTCACCTGCTCTCACTCTCTTTCACATACACACGGCACCTTAAAAAACTCAGCTCTAGCTAAGACTCTTTGCTGTGAGCAAAGGATCAAAGCTAGGTTGCTATAAGGAGATGCCCTATGTGCCATATTATTTTTCACTCTAATTTCTCTCCCACTCTCTGTGCCTTTCCTCACAGTGTCTATTAAGTGATGGCAATAGTGTGTAAACCTCCCAACCCATGGAGTAGGGTCAGAATTAGGCAAAGTGAGTTCACCCATCTCCATTCTAAACAGAAACATCTTTAGTGTGGCCTCAGCTACTCCTTTATTCTCCAGAGTTAGTGCAGAAAGAGCCCGCTCTACCGGGATCTGGTTACTAATTCTGTACTCTACAGAGAAGTATTCCTGACAGATCAAGGTTTCCGCCCACCTTCTCAGTGAAGCTCCTCCCCCACGCACCTACCATCCATTTCAGGATCTGCTTTGAAATTGTTCTTCCTATTTTTAAAACTCTCCCTGGATTTGTTCCAGCCCATATCACAGGCCCTCTCTGCCCCCTCTCCCATCTCAGGCCTAGCACTGGCCTCCTCGCCAGCCCTTCACATAATCGCACCACGATTGGTGCAAGAGCCTTCTCCACTGGATCTTTGCATCCCTCTTGCCCCTGCCTTGTACCACTCAGTGTTTCTGCCCCTCTGTTACACGTTTGATTCTGTGAAACATGCTCAGCAGGGTGAACTTGCATGGGCCGTGTTGTGCTGTCACTCTAGAGGGAAAGCCTGCATGTGAAACCTTTGATTATCTGAAGCTGTACTGTGATCAGCACAAAACACACTGTACTCTGTTACTGCCGAGCAGCTTCAGAGACTCTCTTGTCGCTCTACTGCAGGGCACTCAGGTGAGCATTTGGATTTGTCTGGGATATGCTGAGATTGTGTTGTTCACACAGTCCAGACTTCTCAGTCGTTTCCTTTCTTGAGCATCAAGAGAGGCCTATGTCAACATCATACTTGTCCCCAAAATCAATAATTTCAGACTTGCTTTTGTCCTATTGAGTTGAAGGATCTCTTTAGAAGTGTCAGTTCAGATTTTCTGCCCAGTAAATACTAATAACTAAGGAAACGTAAGCTCCAATTTTCACCACAAAAGACAGACAGTCAAGTTGGGATGTTATTTTTCCTCGAGGTGATCCCTGGTGGATAAGCTACTGCAGTTTCATCAAGCAGCTCAGAGGGCGGGGAAAAGGCTGCTTTGAACACACAGGCAGCAAATATCCTGGCTTTGTCTCTGAGCCCCACAAACACACAGGACCACACTCAACCCTGCTGTAAGCAGGGGAGGCGCCTGGAAGTCAGGCGGGTGCAACTCTGTTGCCAACAGGGAACACGGGGCTCTGAGTTCAGTGTCCCTCACCCATTCACTGCACACAGGAGCAGAGCGTGAGTTCTGACTGCCAGCGAAGGCGACCGTGCCTGTTCTGTTACAAGACAGAGTGCTGGGACAAAGCGTCAGACGCTGCCATTTAGCAAAGTCCCTGGGCAGGGCTTAATTTGTAATGAAAGAGGTACCAGGGCTCAAGCAATTAGGTGCCAAGGCTCAAGCAATTTTTTTATTTTCATAATTGATGCAACAAGCCCAGAGGTGCCAGGGCTCTGAACTGCGAGGCCCAGAGGTGCCAGGGCTCTGAACTGCCCAGCCCAGAGGTGCCAGGGCTCTGAACTGCCAGGCCCAGAGGTGCCGGGGCTCTGAACTGCCAGGCCCAGAGGTGCCAGGGCTCTGAACTGCCAGGCCCAGAGGTGCCGGGGCTCTGAACTGCCCGGCCCAGAGGTGCCGGGGCTCTGAACTGCCAGGCCCAGAGGTGCCGGGGCTCTGAACTGCCCAGCCCAGAGGTGCCAGGGCTCTGAACTGCCAAGCCTTAGCACAACTTAAGCCCTGCCTCTGGGTAAGCCGGACAGTTGGCTCAGGAACTGTTTGTAACTAATACTCCAGTCACAGCCAGGGCTAAGGCGCAGATCTGCTTTTGAAATGACACTCAGCGCTGATGCCAGCTCCATGTTTGGGAGTTTGCATTAGCTGCCTGTGCCATTAAACATTGTGTCCTGCTCTTAACTGTTCAGCCTCCAAAGCCTTCTGCCTCCTTCCTGCTTGGGAAATGATTTCAGTTTGTATTCAGGTATTAGCAGTACTTTATGTTCAACCCCCACTTTGCCCTTAATCCCCATGTGAACGAAGCACGGAGTCCCCCAGCCCTGAACAGGTGAGAGATACCCCGCTAGCCCCAACACTGTCTGCCCAGATCTTTTGATTTGGTGTAAAGTTTAGTCCTTTTTTTTCCATTTTGTTACCCGGTGTTTGTAATGGTTTTTCCTGGCCCTGAGCCCTGCGTGCATTGTGAAGTTCTGCAACATCAGTGGGTAAGTGCCACGTAAAACACATCGTAATACAGAGGAACAATATGGCCTGATTCTGCTATCAGCCACACCAGCACAAATCAAGACTGACATCAGTAGAATGACCCCAATGTCAATCTGGTGAGAGATCCCCTCTGCTACTATGGGTCCCCTTGTATAAGGAGAAATTTCTCTTATAGTGAATGTGGCAAAAGAAAAATTATATTCTCACTGTTGCATTCTGCCATTTTATCCTGATTCTCACGATACTCCGTGTTTTCCTTAAAGCCTCGCCCCCTGGAATTATGCAAAGATAGGGGAATCTTGGTTTTCATTTAAAATAAACCAAAATACCAAAAACCAGAACATTTTCAAGCCCTTTAGCTTGCAAAGAAAACCTTCAAAGTGTGAACCCTAAATTCTGAAAAACCAGAAGGCAAATCAAAAGAACCCTACATTTATTATTTTTTAAAAAATCTCATGATTTTCAGGGGCCTGACTCATGTTTTTTGAATGCTAGGGGTTGGCTATGCTGTATCCTGGAGACTGGTGAGGAAAAAAAAACAATCTAGCCCTGAATGGAGAGTTTACTTGGAATGATGATACTACAGTGGGAACCAAGGGCTGTTTTTAATTCTGAGGTCATTGCTTAATTCCCAGGCACAGCTGTGCCAGACAGTCTCATAACCTAAAATATTGCCCATGAAGATACGGATCCACTGACCCAACCCAAATCGTGTTTAAATAAAAAGAAATGAACAAATTACAATTACAACACACTGAAGAAAGAATTTCTTTTGCTATAAGCAGCTGTCATAGCTGGCTTTGGGCCTGATCCTGTGTACTGGGTGCCCTGAAGTCCCAGTGATATCAATGGGAGAAGACGGTGCTCCACACGTCACAGGATCAGGCCCAGTTTAGGGCCCCTGACTATTTACACCACATCTGTACAACTGACGACCCCTCCATTCTTCCCGTGGAGCACACCGAGTTAAGTGACACGAGGCGGCAGACCGGGGCTCTTACCTTCTAGTCTCATTCCCACCGTCAAGCACTTCTGAAAGCGACAGTACGGACATCTCTTCCTCTGGGTTTTGTCGATTTTGCAGTTCTGGCTTTCGGTGCAGGTGTAGTGCTTGTTATTCTGCACGGTCCGCTTGAAAAAGCCCTGATGATAACGAGAGAAGGCAAAAATGCAGTGCATTAATACACCAGCATTTACAGTATGTCCAGGACTAAGCAAGCATCCTGGGGAAGGGAGGATCCTGCACTAGGCTGCTGTTTAACATAGATGATTTGTTCCTTGCCTGGAGAAATACTTTGCAGACCCACTGTCCTCGGGGCAGAGGAACAAGTGGCTTTGGGAGAGTTGGACACTACACATCGATTAAAATAGCATCTTAGGTGACTGAGCTCTGCTGTTGCCTAACAGTGCATCATAGCTGGTGGCTTTTATTTTCTTGGCCCCTATATTCTCGTTGGGGGAAATTACTTCAAAAACTGCAAGAACAAATTCTCTGATCTGGATTTAACAGCAGTGAGCAGTGCCATGGGGGAAGCACAATGCCAGAAAAGCTAACAGTAACAGACAGGAGCTGCAGAGCCAGAAGTCATGTATTTTTGTTCAAGTTTTTAAAAGACAAAAGGTTGCAGGCCTGGCTTCTCTCCCCCAATGTCTGAACTCCCTTGCCCTGAGAAGGTGTCTCTTCTCAGTCAGACATGAGATGAACTCCAGGAATCTGACTGCAAGACCACGGGAAACGTTTGATGTTTTTCATCTGCTTAGGACTCTGCTGAAATACGAGGGGCCTGATGCTCAGCTGGCGTAAAGGAGCGCACTATTCAAGGCAATGGAGTTACACCTATTTACAGCAGCTAGTGCTGAATGCTTAGAAATGCCAGGGCTCCAGGGGGAAGCCAGTGAGGCCATTGCTTTCCTTTTGTAGATTTCTTTTTTAAACAAATTTGGGGAATTGTGAAGAAGATGAATCCGGCCAGGGGGGAACGGCAGCCTGCCTCTCAATCTTCATTAATAATGTAGGTTAAAAAGGGGCCTGCTCTTTGAATACAAATCTGTGTCTATAGCGTGATTTATGTCTTTAAAGATCTGGACAAACATTCGCCCAAAACCTGTGAGAGGCAGCTCAGCATTACCACCCCCATTGGTCAGAGAGAGCAATGAAGATACTGGGATACTTCAGTGGGCCCCTTAGAAAGGCCCCAGAAAGACCCATGTGAAGCAGACCACAGAGCAGGATACCAGCAGAACCCTGCTCAGTCCAGCACCCACAGGGCCTCTGCCTCTCCAGAATGCCCCCCGGGACAGACGCTCATGTGCTGTTGGCTTGCCCCCAGAGGGGAACCGGGGCTCAGGCAGAAGGAAATGCAGGGCCAGGCTGTGTCTGCACAGGGCCTGTGGGTGCGATGCTCCCCACCGAGAGCAAGGAGACTGTTTAACATTATTCAAAAGCAATTTGAGAGCTGCCCCCCCCCGTTTTAAGGAGTCCGATTTAGCCCCCAGTCTAAAGCCTCTGAAAATAAAACACAGCCAAGGGCTGGCTGTTCCGGGAGGCCGCATTTAAACTAGGATCTTTTCAGCTTCTGCAATTCCTCCCCAGCCCCAGGCAGGTGGAGGGATCTTGCTGTTCTCTGGTTGGTGCTATGGAAAAGACCCCACTTCCCCCTGCTCCCCCCTTAAACCAGAAACTACAGGTAGCAACCAGCCTCCAGTTTGCAAAAGATATTTGCCATTGCCTGGGAGATTCTCCCATTTCACCTTATTACACCTTCAGGCCGGACACATACAAGCAGCGGATGGGAAATAAAGGGGGAGGAAAACCCGTTCAGAGGTCAGGGGAGCCGCTTTCCTTCCAGAGAGGCCTCGAACAGCGGCCCCCCCCCCCCCCCGTACTGCGTCCCTCACCCAACATCAGCCCCCGCAGTAACAACAAAACTCTGCCCGATTCGGCTTCGCTTTCCACCAGTCACTTTGGTATTTGGTTCCGCGATTTTCTCCCTGTCTCCGGCACTTCTAAAGCGCCGGTCACCTGCACTGCCGCTGAATTGCGAGGGGATTTGGACAGGATACCCCATCAACCCAGCGCGCTCGGATCGCCTTAGATGCCCCGCAAGTTACAGCGGGTCTGATGCAGCCTGTCCCCCGGCAGCCAGGCAGCCTTGCGGGGGCACCTTTCCCCCGCGGCCAGCCCAGAACGATGCCCGATGAAATGACACAGGACAGCGCTCAATTCGATTCCATTTGAGAGCAAACAACACTCCTGGGGCTCGGTATCTTTCGTTGTGTAGATTAGTGGTGCAAGCAACGGTGCACCCGTCTGACTGCGAAATAAAAACAACCCGCACCACTGAGCGGGCTAATTATAGGGTTAACGTTTTTAAACTGGAAAAAAAATCCCTGAACCATTTGATTTAATTTATTTTGATTGCTATAAAATTAATATTTCCTAATAGTTCTTCTAAAGAGCTATTTAAAAAATCTCTAACGACCCTAAACATCTATTTTGTTTTGATGAGCCGAAGAGTCAAACGGAAAATAAAACACAGCTATGATAAGCACTCTACCTCGGCAACTCGCTTGCGCCGTTTAAACTCAATGAACTTGGGGAAATGCGGGTACATAAATCCGGAGCGAAATGATTCTACCTGCTCCGGAGTTACACTCCGGCCATAGATCTCGGAGTGACTGCACGCTATCCTGTGGAGGAAACAATTCACCCCACGGACTGGCTACACTTTCGTTTTAACAAATTACATGACACGTAGCTAAACCTGCGCAGAAACGTGTCTTATGTGCGTACAAAAATAATATTAATTTGCACGTCGATCTACTTTCACACACTAGCACGGGGGGCGGATTTTGTTGACTAAAACCCCCTCGGGCCAGCGGTTTGCGTGACTTCCCCCGGCAGTTTAATCGGGGTTTGTAACAGAAACACTAAATCCAGCCGCACTCCGACGCTTTACAGCAAAGCGGAATTATTTCAGTACTCCCCGCGTGCAGGCTGGGCTGGTTTGTAGACCCGGGGACTAGTGATACAATCCGCTCACCCCGCTCATTTCTACTCCAAGAACAGAAATTATTTTCGTTCTTTCATTATCCGTTGTCACATCTCCCCGATGTGACCTGTGCACCCCGGCGAGTGTTTCCCTCACAGGCGCTGGGCCGCGGACTTGGCATTTCTTATGGTCAAAATGCAAGTTAGGTTTGGAAAGTTCAGCTACCCCCAGCTCCTGTACTTGCGGAGCGGCTCAAGAAAAGTGAAGCCCCTTCGCTGACATTCACACGAGCTTCAGACTCTCCAAGCGCAAAGCGTCGCACTATCAAACCCGCCGAGCGCTTCGCCCAGGAACTGACTCCCGATTTTATGGAAAACGATATTTGCTCCGTCCCGCGCTCCCGGCTAAAACCCAGGCTGGGCACCGGCCGGGGGGATCGGGGCTTTCCACGGCGAACGAACACCCCGCGGCATGGATTCGCCAGGCACCTCTGGAGAGTTCAAACCCCCAGCCCGACGGACCTCGCCAGCTCTGCAGCGCGGGGAATTAGAGCACAACGATTTCCCGGCCTTGCGGATCCATCCCTAAGTCCTGCCAACGAAACCCTGCAGGGGCCGGGGTGCCCGCCCTGCCCCCGCTCGCCCTTGGCTGGGGCCGGCGGCTAGGGGCCCCTTTCGGGGCGAGCCTCCCCGGCTCGCGGCGGAGCGAGGAGACTGGAGCCAAGCCCGCCTGGAAGGGGCGATCGGACCAATTCCTCCTGGGCCCTTATGGATAGCAGCCAGCGCGTCCTGCCCGGCCCCGCGGGCGGTTTCCTACCTTGCAGCTTTCACAGGTGAGCAGCCCGTAGTGGTACCCGGAGACCTTGTCCCCGCAGACAGGACACAGCTCATCCAGGTCCTCATCGTAGGTATAGTCCATCACCTCCAGCGGCCCGCCTGCGGGGAACGAGAGCGGGTCAGCGCGGGAGGAGCCGTGGGGCCGGCCCGGCGGGGAGGCGCGGAGCGGAGCGCGGGGCGCTGCGGAGCGTGACAGGCAGGTGGCGGGTGCTGCGGGCGGACCCTTTATAGCGCCTGAGGCTGCACATCCAGGCTGGTGCGGGGAAGTGACCACCCCCGAGGGGCGGCAAGCCCGCCTGTGGGGGGGCCGCAGCAGCCGCGGGGGGCTGGGAGCAGGGCGGGGGCGGGGGAAGGGACCTGGAGGGCAGGGCCGGAGACTCTGGTGCCACCCTCGGCTTTCCCGCTCTGGGCGCGGGGCTGGGGTGCCAGGGGCCGGGCGCGGGGCTCGGGCTACCCGCCTGCCCTGGGGGTGCTGGGGCCGTGCGCCGTGCCCGGGAGCAGCGAGGGGTCTGGGCTCCAGCGGCGCCCTGCCCCGAGGAACTCACGGGGACAGGCCTGGGGCCGAGAGGGGAACCGCCCGTGCCCAGCTCCGGGTCCCGCTGGCCGGGCGCACTCGGGGGCCGGCTGGGGCCGGGGGCTAAGCGGGGGCAGGTCTTGGCTTTGCCCGTCGCTGCTCCAGGGGCCCGGACGCGCCTCGGCTGTGGGGCGCGGGGAGAACCGCGGGCACCTCTGGGCTTGTCACCGCGGGAGCTGCCGCCGGGCAGCAGCCAGGGCCCGAGCCCGGCCCCACCTCGGCGGCTCCACTTCGCTGCAAGCGCAGGCGGGACTCAGCTCCCCGCGCCGACGGCACCGCCAGCACCGGGCCATGGGCAGAGCGGGCCCGGGCCCTGCAGGGTCCCGCCGCCACCCCTGGGCGAGGGGGCCCGAGGCCCCGGCCCGGCTCTCCGGGGAGCCTGGAGCGGTCCCGGGGCGGCGGGGAAGGGGCGCGGGGGACTCGGACCCTGGGCTGCAGCGGCCTGGCAGGCAGAGAGCGCCGGGCAGGGCCGCCCCAGGGCTTGCCCCGCGCCGGGTGACAGGCTCAGCGGTGCCGCGGGGCTCGGACCCGTGCCCGGGCGGTGCCCTGCAGGGAGCCGTCCCGTCCCGGCTCCTCGGAGATCACTAGAGCCTCCCCTACCCCCCTCCTCCCGCTGCGCCCCCCCGGCTCTAGCCCGGCACGGCTCGGAACGGCCCCCGCACAACGCCTGCCAGGGCCGGGCCCTGGGCAGCGCAGCGCGCCCCACACTGGACCATGGTTCCGGCACCCAGGGGGAGGTGGGCCCCGTCTCCAGGTGCCCAGATCCCGCCGCTCAGCTCCGCGGGCTCAGAAACACCCGGCCCGGCCCCGGGGAGCAGCGCGAGGGGAGCAGGCGCAAATGTCGCGCTAACCCTCATGGCGCGCAGGGGCAGTTTGCGGCCCCGAGAGCCGGGCCGGTCCGGGCCGTGCTCCCAGCGGGTCCGTCTGGGACTCGCCCGGCACCGGGGGCTCCCTGCTGGCTGGGGAGGAGCCGGCCGGGCTCTGCCCTCCTGGTTCTCTGACTCCCTCCCGCTGCAGGAGCGTTGCAACAGGCGGGTCCTGGCGGCCCAGGTCCGTCCCCGGGCGCGCACGGGCCGGGGGGCTGCATCACACGCGCCCACGGAACCCCCGGCCTGGGCAGCGGCTGCTCCCCGCCCGGTTCCGGCGCCCCGGCCCTGCGGGGTCTGGGATTTCCCTGCCCCAGGCCTGCAGCGCTCACAGGGGGAAGCGCAGGGCTCCTAGGGGCCCGGGGGTTCTGTTTGCACCGGCTTCGGGGCGCCTCAGGGACCCACGTAGGAGACCAGCTGCCCGGGAGCCGGTCTCAGCTCCTAACCAGGGCAAAGCCCAGGGGCAGAACCACACACCGACCATGGAAACCCGCCCAGGGCCCGACCCAGCTCAGTGGGGAGCGCCCCGAACCGCCGCTCGAGGCCGTGGGGATGTGGGGGGCTCAGCACCTCCCCGGAGGCGCTCGGCTCCCGGCCGGCTCAGTGGGGCTCCCCACAGCCCCCGGCCACAGCGCCCGGCTTTGCTCCAGGAGCTGCCCTGCAGGGTCCGGCCGCCCCCCCAAACCTGCCCCCGCCTCAGCCCCGCGCGCAGCACCCCGCGCACTAACGCGGACCAGACGCTGCCTTTGCTAACGCCGAAGCAGTGGCACCATGGCCAGACCCCCGCTCCCTGCCCGCGGCCCTTCATGCAGCCCCTTGACCAGGTCAGAGCCGGCGCTAGGCGTAAGCAGACTAAGCAATTGCTTAGGGCCCAGAGCTGCTCAAGGGGCCCCCATTTGTTTTATATTATGTGCTGGGAGGGGGAGGGGGGAATATATCCCCGCCACTGCCCCCCCCCCTCAGTATTTAGCCAAGGGGATGGTGCTGCCCCCCCCCCCAGGGCACTGAGATCTGATGCTACATTTGACCAGCTCTCTACAGCAGCAGTTTCTCAAACCTTGCCCAGATCAGGGACCAACTTGCTGCCCCCTGAACTGTGCCAGGGAGATCCCAGGGACCGTGCTGGTTCACAGACCCGTCCTTGAGAAACACCGCTCTAAACAACAATACCCCCCCCCCCCCAACAAAAAATTAAAGGGCCCCCAAGCAGTTGAAGCCCCTTAAATAATGAGCGACGAACCTGGGTTTGAAAGGTGGCTGGAGCAGGCCTGTGAGCAGAGGGGATTATTACATTGGGCCCTGTGGCTCTGCGCTCTAAGACGGTATAAAAGAGCAGTGAAAAGAGCTGTCCTCCGAGCGCTGCCAGGAGGCTGCCACCTAGGGAAGATGGCCCTGGTCTGTCCCGGAGACAGGGGAGAGCGCTTCCCCCTCTGCGAACACTTGTCTAGTGCCAGGGCCCACTTGAACGCAGCAGCACCCTGGCAGTCACACGCAGCCCCGAGGCCTCTCCCCTGCACTCGCGCCTGGGGAGGCCTAGCAGACAGCTGGCCCGCAGCGCAGTGCACCCCCAGGCTTCGCCAGGGCCTAGCGGCGAAGGCTGAGCAGATGGGCTACAGGTTGGGTTTGAACTGGGGCTTGCTAAACTCCACCTCTACCCTGGGCATGACACAGCCTAAGAGCTTCCCCCACCCTCTTGGGCACCTCCTGCACTGTCAGCCACAGGTGAGGGAAGGCCCCAGTAGTGTGATCGCTGAGCTGAAGGCTCAGCTTAGGGCCATGGTGAAGGGGGCAGAGTTAAGGTAATATAATATAATATGGAGATATACCTATCTCATAGAGCTGGAAGGGACCACTGAGCTATCCCTTCCCCCCCAAGGTGGGGGTTGGGAGGGCAGGGTCTGGCCGTCATTTCCTCAACTTTGTCCCTGCTGGTTTTCAGAGGTTTGTATTTAGCCACCCTCCTCCTTCCGGCAGTCAGTGCCAGCCTCAGCCCTGGAAAGGCGGGAGGTGCTCATGTTTCCAAGTCTCTTCCGAGGCACCATAAACACGGGAAAAGCAGCTGCGAGACAAACCTGCACACCCCCATGGTAGCAGATGTCATCCACAGCCCAGGGCCTAGGAGAGCCGGACTACAGGGTGAACTGTAGTTCAATCACTGAAGCTGTAGAGGGCCCAGAGGTGACCAGAACTCAGCAGCCTCTTAAAAATCAGCTGAGCCTGTTCTTAGTGTAGTTACTGGCTTCTCATTCCCCTGAAGGGCTGTAGAAATCCTTCTAATGATCTAGATCAGGGCTAGGCAACCTATGGCACACGGGCCGAAGGCGGCACGCGAGCTGATTTTCAGTGGCACTCACACTGCCCAGGTCCTGGCCACCGGTCCGGGGGCTCTGCATTTTAATTTAATTTTAAATGAAGCTTCTTAAACATTTTAAAAACCTTATTTACTTTACATACAACAATAGTTTAGTTATATATTATAGACTTATAGAAAGAGACCTTCTAAAAACGTTAATGTATGACTGGCACGCGAAACCTTAAATCAGAGTGAATAAATGAAGACTCGGCACACCACTGCTAAAAGGTTGCCAACCCCTGATCTATAGTGATGTGATGGTAGGAAAGCTTCACCTCCTTAGCCAGAGATGGGCCTTTAGCTGCTGGTTTTATGCTTGCTCGGGCCCAGCCCTTGGAAACCAGGAACGGCTCCATTTCTAGTTACTCAAATCCACAACCTGATAATTGAATCTCAGCTGAAAACTCCAGCACCAGCTTAGCACTCAGTGCAGACTCCTGAGCTCTGTTCTACCTCTGCCGCCCACCTTACTCTGGGACCTCGGGCGGGCAATTTAACCCAACCATAAAATGGAGATGAGAATATCACCCCCTGACTTTACCAGGGACCTGGGATTAGTCCGTCAGTAAGGAATTCCAGATTGTCCCGTGCTTTGAGATCCTCAGCTGAAAGGTGCTGCAGGAGTGCTATGTGTATTAGAACATTTGAATCCTTCGCTAGGGAAAATTAATAATGTCGATAACAATAGACAACTATAGGAGCATTGCACATGCCCCGCCTGGAGTAACTAATGCAAACGGTGACCTGATCCCCTTAGCTGATGGCAGTTACTCAATGCTGGGATTTAATTCATTGCTTCACTTAGTTTAGAGACACTTAATGAAACATTGCATGGCAGCGAGATCAGAGCACAGCTTACTCCGGAACACACTAATGTGCACCGTACATTTTCTACTGATCAAGTGGGTTTTGTTCTGTTAATGGAAGTTTGCTGCTTGCAGGCAGGTATGAACCCCGCACCACAATCACCCATCACGTTGCATTTGAGAAAACAGGAATCAAGGCTTTACACAGCAGATCAGTGAAGGCTCCCCACAGACACGCTATCCCACCCCCCCACAATCCTCCCACACAATATCCCACCCCCCATACTCACACACACTATCCCACCCCCCACAATCCCCCCACACACTATCCCCCCCCCACACACACATTCCCACCCCCTTCACATATACACAAGAGGCCTAATAATAACGTCACAGCGAAACCCCTCTGTAGCAGGCGCACCGTATGCGGTGGCCAGCACTGATGTTACAAAGAGAAGCGCATCACAGGGTTCTACAAGTGTCTGCACACTCGGCACGGGCCTGAGCAAACTGCAATTCCCTTCACAAAATCCCAATGCACACCCAGCATTCTGTCTTGCTCCCACGACTGGGGCAGCCCAGGGGAGCTACTTATGTTATCTTCCCACCTGTAGCTTGGTGCATTACTTCCCCATGGCGGGCATTGTCTGGGCTATGACAGACCCAGTGTGACACACACTTAGTCTTCAGTGTGCAGAGCATTAACTAGTGCCACTGGGCCAAATCCAGCCCTGACTTACACTCCTCAGGAAACCCTCCATATCAACAAGGTTGCACAGCATGTGAATCAGGAGAGAAGCTGGCCCATTGCAAAAACAATTGCTCTGCTACCGTTGCTCCAAAAATTCACCCCTCAAGTGCAGTGCAGTACCCTGCCGCCTAGCACCGGACTGAGAAAAGCAATTGCCTTTGGGTAGCATTTCAGTAAGAACCTGGCCTCGACAAACTGATTCTAACTAAGTCGAGGAGCAGATCTAAACACACCGGCAGCACGACACGACTCCAGCGGTGGAGAGCATTCAGATACCCCCAAACCAGGCAGAACTCCCCAGTCACCCCTGCCAGGGCCCAATTCTGCTCCATCCAAGTCAATGGGAACAGAATCCTCTCAGCCTGTGGAAGCCAATGGAGTTGCATGGATGTGCGGAAGGGCTGGCTTTGGCCTCAAGGGCACAGGAAGGTTTGCAGAGCTCACAGCCTGAGGCTTGTGCTCCATCTCAGGTGTGCCTCTTCCCTGCCCATAGCTTCCGGAAGGGGGGTCTGGACTGGGTCTGAGTTTCTGGAGCCCACAGTGAAATTGCTGGGGTGTGAATCTCATGGGGACAAAAGCCAATAGCCAGCCCCCTGCAAGCAAAACTCCTGTGGCGCCTCACAAAGTTCTGCTGGGGCCCAGCGCACGTGGGGCTCTGCCCCTCTGATGGATGGCAGTCTCCTCCTAAGGTAGCGGCCTCAGCCTCCCGCACGCGGCAGGGAGAGGGGCGCTGCCCAAGCAGAGGGTTCGCCATCGGGGTGGAAGCTGCACTCCCGTCCCAGTGGGATGTGCAGCGAACAGGAAATAGACTCCAGCGGGATGGGATCACTTCGTTCAAACACACCATTAAAAGAGCCTTGTCTCTAATAATAGCTGCACATCAGCCTTCAGTGCAGAACAGCCGTGCTTGGGCTATTGTTAGAGGAAGGAAAACTCCCCTTAAAAGCTCAGTGGCCCCGTCATGTTCCTCCCAAGGATCTCAGGGAAGTAGTTGGGTGGCTGAAGAGCAGGGCAGGGGGTGGGGCCGTACCAAGGAATTGTTGTCTCATAAAGACTAGACTAGAAGAGGCAACCACAGCCTCACGTTTGGTGGGGGAGATGATCCAAAATGGCAAAGACTGAAAGCAACTGGGAGCCAAAGACTGTTGCAGTCTCCTGCACATATTGCACCCTAACCAAGAGCCCGAGGGCCAGGGGAAATCAGGCAGTATACTGCTGAAGGGAAGGATTTCTATTATGCTAGGTAGTCAGCTGATCGGTAATGGGGCCACAGGCTCCCCCGCTCTAGTGCTCTGGCCTTAAGTCGGCCTGGGGAATAAAAGCTGGAACCAGCTGATGGTTCTTTGGTGCCCTCGGTGCAAATCCACAGTGCAAATGCACCCCTGGTGCTAAGTTGGTGGCAGTCTGAGCTGGGAAGTCCAGGGAGGATCTCCCACCCATGCCTGTCACCCCTTGAAGCACGCTGGCAGAGCAGAGCCATGTGTGATCATGGGGACTGTGACTTTAAGGACTGAGCTTCCCAGACAGAGAGCCTGGGCAGGGTGCTGGGAAGCTCTTGTTATGCACAGCCAGCTGGACCCAGACAGAAAATAAAACTGATCTCTTTTGTGCTCCTTAAGCACCAAGTTCTCGAAGACCACATCTGGCAAGCGTGCCCTGCCATTGCCCGGCTGTACTAGTCCCGTGGACGGCTCGGCCCGAGGGCTGTTACTGAGGGATCTTCCCTGGGTCAGTTGCTCTCAGAACTGAGTTTCAACTCTTTAACCTCTTCCCCTTGTTCTCCAGCCTCGGAGGCTTTTACAGGCTCTGTTTGTACCTTCCTCTCTCCTCCACCCTAGAGATGACACTACTGAGGAGGCAGCAGGAAGGACGTTTGCCCCCCTACCTCACAAGCAACCCCAACATCCAATCACACCCATCTGTGTCCAGCTCTCTCAAAACTAATTCAGTGGTTTACCACCCCTGCTCCTGCTGGGAGGCTGTTGCAGAACCTCACCCCTCTGAGGGTTAGAAACCGCCTGTTAATTTCCAGCCTGAATTCATGGCCAGTTTATCTGCATTTGTTCTTGTGCCAACCCTGTCCTTTAGCTTCAATAGCTCTTCATGCTCCCAGGTGTTTACCCCTAACGTATTTATCGAGTGCAGTCAGCTCCCCTCCGAGCTGTTTTGGTTGTGAGGAAAGTTTGGGAAACAATTGATATTAAGGTGAAGAAGTGGGTCAAGCCTCAGCATTCCCTGGAGGTGGCTTGGGCCAGGTGTGGAGACCAGCAGCTCTCCTGGGCCCATTACCCCAAGTTCCCTGAGACTGAGGCAGCACCAATCCTTACACCAGTGAACCACCTGGAGGGGTTTTGGGGGGGTTCAGCACTTATGGGAAGCAGCACGGTGTGTGCTGTACAATGGCACAAGCCGTCCCAGCTCCATGCTGCGGGGCCTGGGCCAAGTGCTGGTGGGAATTCGCAATAGCAACTGATTCCGAAGCTTTTATTCCAATAACTGGAAACTGTAAGACACAGCTTCAGCCTCCCTTCCCAAGGCACCACCGGAGCCTCCCTCTCAGCCCAGACAGCAAACGCCCAGAGTTAGACAGGGACCAACGCCCAAGCAGAGGCTGAGCTGGTGCGGCATTGCGCGCCGGGCGCTGCAGAGTCCTGGCCAGCCCCAAGCCCGTTTCACCCCCAGGCAGGAGCCAAGACAGCACTGGAGGATTTTAAAAGTGCAACGATTGAAATGACCTTGATTATTCCTGCTGTGAAATACTTACTCAGGAGGCAGCTCTCTGCTGAGGAGGCTGGGGCAGGCGGGCGAGTCGGCGCGCTCGTTAGCACCTCCAAAGTGAAACTCCAGACAACGAGCCTCGGCTTTAATTGTTCAGATGGACTGTCCCACGCGGGCGGGAATGGGGCTGATTTACAGGCCCTCTCTCTGTTGCGTGGGTATTTAAACATGCAGACGCACACACTGTCTTGTGCTGGATGCCCAGCCAATCTCCTCCCCGCTGGGGGCTAGGCTCCGGGAAGACGGGTCCAAACTAGTTGCCTCATTGGCTTCTGTGGCCACGTGACTGCGCTAAAAAATAATTAAGATACAAACCTCTGCTCATAAACTAGCATTAGAAAGTGACGGAGTGGAGATAAGTGGGACCTTTGCCATAGATAAAGCAAGAGGGAGAAGAAACGTGCAAAGGGAGGGATGGGATGGACACACACTAGCCAGGGAGGGAAGAAGGAGCTTATTAAAACACAAGGGAGGGGAATGGAATCAGGCGGATTTACAGCCCCGCTCAAGCAGGGGATTGGGCTTTTTGGTCCCCGCTCCTGCCCCGAGATATAAAAGAATGGGGAATTGTGCACCCACTCTTCCCATACAGGCCAAGCACAACTCAGGGACCTCTGGGAAAAGACTCCATCCTTTCCATCGGGCAGTGCCCTGTTGGGTTAGAAACCTGGGACTAGGATTCAGGGACTTTTGCCACTAGGGTCACCAAATCCAAGCCAGTCTAGATTGGGGGACTCAAGGGCTCCAGAGCTTAACGAAGCACTTCACAGCTCATCATCCGAGGTCATAAGAACGGCCATAGTGGGTCCATCTAGCCCAGTATCCTGTCTCCTGACAGTGGCCCAGAGGGAATGAACAGAACAGGACAATTATCGAGTGATCCATCTTCTGTCATCCAGTCCCAGCTTCTGGCAAACAGAGGCTAGGGACATCCAGAGCTTGGGGTTGTGTCCCTGACCATCTTGGCTAGTAGCCATTGATGGACCTATCCTGCATGAACTTATCTACTTCTTTTTTGAACGCAGTTAGACTTTTGGCCTTCACAACATCCCCTGGCAACGAGTTCCACAGGTTAACTGTGCGTTGTGTGAAGAAATACTTCCTTTTGTTTGTTTTAAACCTACTACCTATTAATTTCATTGGGTGACCCACTGGTTCTTGTGAAGGGGTAAATAACACTTCCCTAGTCACTTTCACTGCACTGGATTTTAGGGACCACTAGCATATCCTCCCTTAGTTGTCCCTTTTCTAAGATGAACAGTCCCAGCCTTTTTAATCTCTGCGTATAGAAGCTGTTCCGGACCCTTAATCAGTATTGTTGCCCTTCTCTACTTTTTCCAATTCTAATATATCTTTTTTGAGATGGGGCAACCAGAACTGCACCCAGTATTCAAGGTGTGGGTGTACCATGGATTTATATAGTGGCATTATGATATTTTCTGTCTTTTTATCTATCCCTTTCCTAATGGCTCCTAACATTCTGTTCGCTTCTCTGACTGTTACTGCACACTGAACAGATGTTTTCAGAGAACTATTCACTATGACTCCAAGATCTCTTTCTTGAGCAGTAACAGCTAATTTAGATCCCATCATTTTATATGTATAGTTGGGATTATGTTATCCAGTGTGCATTACTTTGCATTTATCAATATTCAATTTCATCTGCCATTTCATTGCCCTCAGTCACACAGTTTAGTGAGACCCTTTTATAACTCTTTGCAGTGAGCTTTAGACTTAACTATCTTGAGTATCATCTACAAACTTTGCCATCTCACAGTTTACTCCTTTTTTCCAGATCATTTATAAATCTGTTGAACAGCACAGGTCCCAGTACAGACCCCTAGGAGACATCATTTACCTCTTTCCATTGTGAAAACTGACCGTTTATTTCTTCCCTTTGTTTCTCATCCTTTGACCAGTTCCTGATCCTTCCCTCTTATCCCACGACTGTTTACTTTGCTTAAGAACGTTTGGTGAGAGATCTTGTCACAAGCTTTCTGAAAGTCCAAGTACACTATATCCACTGGATCACTCTTGGCCTCATGGCTGTTGACCCCCCTCAAAGAACTCTAATAGATCGGTGAGGCGTGATTTCCCTGCACAAAAGCCATGTTGACATTTTCCCAGCACAAAGCCAGCCTGCAGCAGCAGGGCCGGCTCCAGGCACCAGCTTAACAAGCAGGTGCTTGGGGCGG
>NW_020664589.1:16601284-16623760 GCF_002925995.2 Terrapene triunguis
TTGCTGCCGCCGGTCGCGATTGCAATCGCGGCTTTTTTTTTGTTTGTTTGTTTTTGCTTGGGGCGGCAGAAATGCTGGAGCCGGCCCTGTGCAGCAGTCATCACCAAAAATCCCCTGGAGCCTATGTGCACCGAGTTGGTGGGACTCAGGCTAGTTTAAGGGGGCTGGTTCTTAGGTAACTGAACTCAGCACAAAGGCCAAGCAGTGGATTAGCTGTAGTTCCCCTCCCAACCGAGGCGATCCAGCCACGCCAGCACTGAGGCATGCTGGGGAGGTGGCACTGGGGGAAAGCTCGCCCTGACACGGACGGAACTGCTGCCGCCTTGTGCCCAGAGAGAGGACTCAGGCTCCCGACCCATCATTCTGGCTCCATTTCGATTCACACACGGATTGTAGCTGGTTGAAATGGGCAGCTTTTCCCTGCGGTCACCGAACGCTATTAATAGACATGTTTGTGTAGAGAACTGGAGAAGTCCAGGGCAGACAGCTGCTTGGATTTACAGAAACAAAAGCTTCCCCTTTTATTATTATGCACAAAGTTCCCGAGGAGAGACAGAACTCGGAGCAGCACCATAACCAGCTTCTAAGCTCTCTCACCTCAGCTGAACAGCTTTCCGTCTAAGTCAGACACAGGTGCAAGCTAGAACATTCGTTGTCACGTTATGTCCCTCCCCCGGTCCCCAGGGATATGTTATTATAACACAGGCACCTGGTGTCTAATTAACCCATGTGAAATAGACTCAGATACTGAGCCCCCAAGTTGCTAAAATCTAGTGCAAAGAACATATATAGCAGTTAAAATATTTCATTTAAAGCATATTTTAATGGAAATGGGTTTTTTAAATTTAGACTGAAATATAACCTTGCAATGTTTGCAGTTCAAACATTGCAGCATTTTGCTTGTGCATAAAAGCCAGAAAGTGAACCTGACTGGGATATTTTCACTCTCCCGTCATGGAAGTTTGAGGTGGGAAAAGCCATTTGATCAAGAAAATAACGTTAGAGAAAGTAATACTCAGAAGGCACTGACTGGAAATTAAAATCCTTCGCTCAGCATGGAGACTGCTTTAGGATCCCTTAATCTGCCCTATGCCATGACATATCCTAAAACAAGCACACTGCAAGAAAACTTACCTTAAGTGGTTTGTTGTGGGACCATGAAGTCTCCTTGTAACGGGCCTAGAGTGGCCAGACAGCGAGTGTGAAATATTGGGCCGGGGGTGGGGGGTAATTGGCACCTATACAAAACACAGCCCTGCATAGCGGGACTGTTCCTAGCAATTCAGGACAGCAAGTCACCCTAAACAGACCGGCACCCCAGGGGCCTGGCTAAACACACCAAACCCTTTGGCACATCGGACATAAGAGTGAGGACTGGCCCCAGTCCTGCAGAGACTCCCGGAGATGGAGATCTTTACCCACCGACACTGAAGTCAGTGGGCTCTGTGCAGGGCTAGGGGCTAGGAGGCAAAGAGAACAGCGAGTACATCAGAGAGACTCAGGCCGGGCTCCACCTGTGAGCAGTCACCCACACAAAAAGCCCCACTGAATTAAATAGGGCTGCAGAGGCCAGGGGATAAGCTCTAACAAAGGTTTGCTAACAGCTGCCGTTCCCCTGCGGTGGCATTGCCCAGGACAGACGCATTCCGCAGCGACACCAAGTTACCCGGGGTTCGGATTTGACCAGGCGTTTTAACATTTCCTTTGCAGGAAAGTGTCCAAGTTAGAGAGTTGTTCACAACACACAGACCCAACAGCAAACGCCCAGCAGATGTGCCACACCGAGCATAGAACGAGGCAGATCATGCTGTGCTGACCAGAACCAGGCACCAGCAAAAGCTCCAGTGGAGGTCTGCTCTAGTCCCACATGCTTATTACCCGAGTTCTAACCCCCAGCCTGGGGGTGTCTCAGCCTCAGCACACGAGAAAAGGCTGCCGGATCTGCCCTCTCTAAAAACCCCACAGAAGAAATGAGCAAGAGGAGAGATGATTTCATGCTGCTGCTAGGAAGACAGGCCAAGGGTCAGGGTTTGAGCTTCAGAGGAGCCAGTGTAGCAGAGGTAGGAATAGCCATAATTAATATCTATGAGGAATTAATGGGGGGGATGACTGCTCGTGTTAGCAGTTAAATATCAATTTGGTCTCAGCATAGCTAAAACTAAGATTTCTCTTGCTACTAATATTCCCCACAGTTGCAAAGGAAGCTGCTTGCTCGCCTGGATGGGAAATAAGCCCGCAGCGGCTGTTTACATGGTGAGAATGAGAGCACGGAGAGAGAGGAGGGGTATGTACGCTGGTGAGCAGGCTGGCAGTGGCCGTTGTGTATGCAACACAGAGCTGAGCCCAGTGCCCAGCACTGCCAGCTACCTTATCCCATGTTTCACAGTACTGTGGGGTTTATGATAAAGCCCCAGCTCCTGGAGTCAAGTGATTGTATCAGACTCTCAGTTTTCATTTTTACAATGTTTCTAATTCCTCCTGTTAGTGGAGAAAAGCTCGAAAACATGACCTGAAGGTGCCCAACAGCAGAAGGCAAATGAAAACCTACCATTTTTTTTAAAGCTCATGATTTTTGAATTGATCAGTTGACTCATGAATTGCAAATGTTTGGGGTTGGTGCCCCTCTCCAGGGGCAGCGGGGAGAGTGGACAGTGGCTCCGGCTGGTCAGAGGAGGGGAGGAAGATAGCTGTGCGGTTAGGGGTTGCATGGAGAGGGCTGGAACCAGGAGTGCTCTGCCTTGGAAGCCAGGGCGGCTGGGCGCTGATTGGGCCTGGGCTAACTTTAATGGGCATTGATAAAAGCTCAGCTCTTAGCCCGTGTTTTTCCTCTTAAGATCTCCAAGCTCTTTACCCAGAGGGGTCAGTATCATTACCCCCATTTTACAGGTGGAGAAACTGAGTCAGGACTGCTGCAAAACGTAGACAATGACAGTGGGATCCTGACACCTCACAAAGGGATGGAGGGTTAGTTAGTGTTTGTAAACACTAAGCAGGGCCTGGGAAAGCAGCCCCCGTGTCTAGGAAACAGAAAAAACAGCCCTTCCTCGGCTGCCCCGCCCTGGGAGGCAAGAGGTCAGAACCTTCCGGCCCTGTGGGATGAGACCCTTAATAATCCAGGTCCTGAATACTTGTGGACTGCTTGGATCTTACCCTCCCCCCGGCCGAGAGAAGCCTTGCTCCATTCCTGGACTCCTTCCAGAGCTGGCTCGGGTCAGGGAGCCCAGCTACCGAGCCCTTCTGCAGCCCAGCCCTGTGACCCTGCTGAGGCTCTGTCTACTTGGGGCAGGGGTTCCCCGGCATTTCTGCTTTGTGAGACGTTGGCTTTCCTAGTCCACTGGGTCTGGGGCCGACAACCACCCCCGCAAGGGGCTACGGTTCAGCAAACAGCCAACTGCACCCACTGCCCTGCAACCCAGGGCTCCGGGGTTGTCATCGTAGACGGCTAGCTCCTACGGGCAGGCCCCGCACCGCTGAGCACGCTCTGGAGCTCGGCCAGCAAGAGGAGTCCTGCCTAGATATAGAGACCCCAGCCCCGGGCGCAGCAGAAAGCCGAGAGAGGCTGCAATGACAAGCCCCTGGCTCTGCAGGCATGGTTGTTTTTTCCGTGCTGTGCAGCTGAAGCAAAGAGAAAGCGAATGAAAACACAGCTCTGGAAGAAGCGCCAGGCTCTGGAAAGGCAGCTTCCGCCCCGATCCCAAGCAATTATCAGCCGAATGCCAGATGTTCCGATGCGATGCCAATGTCATGGAAAATAAATCTCTGGCAGGTTCAAGGTCTTGGCCGGGCTGGGTATACAGCGACTCAGCTGCTCAATACAAAACAGGCAGGGAAGGCTTCTTCGCAGAGTGTCCACTTCCTCCCGCCGGGCATTGTTCCCCCGGGATGCCCCGACCACACACTGCTCACTTGCTATTTTTGCAGCTAGGTGTTTTCAGGGGTAAATACGTCCTCGCTGGCCTTGGGCATTTGCCTTGGAACAGGCTCTTGCCAAGGACTTGACCTGGCTTCTAGAATTAGCAAGTACCCCGGGATCATTTTGAGTTCACGGCGTTGCAGCCACCCCACGCCGGGCTGCCAACTCAGCAGGTCGTCCACGCTGAGCAAGGTGGGGCTGGCATGGGACTGGGAGACCTGCCCAAAGGGCCCAGCATGGCGCCGCCAGTGGCGCTGGAAGCACAGAGCTGACAGTGGTCTTGGGGACAGCAGGGGGCGCCCTCCTCCGGCACGGGCAGCACTTAGAGAACCAGTGCCCCAGCCTGGGGATGGTCTGACAGAGAGGGAGTGCCAGGACCTTTCACCAATGAGGGGCTAATACAGACCTAGGCTCACATGTGCTGCTTGTACGGGCATCCCTGTGCACTGGGGACATGGACTAAGAGCAGCACACGGCCCCCGACCCCAAAAACAAACAGCTCCAGGGGCTGGGCACACAGAACGGAGGGCGATGGCTCTAGGTTCCCGCCCCTGGGCTGTCGTGACCATGCAGCTCATAGCCCCAGTGCAAACACAGACCCCTGGGAGCCCCTCACAGCCACAGCCTGAGTTCAACCTCCTCCCACAACTCTGGGCCACTCGCCTCTCCGGCCTGGCCGCCAGACCCAGAGCCGGCGCTGGCTACTAGCGCTTGGCCATTTGCAGCCACAAGCTCCCTGCAGGCTAGAGCAGCCCCAGGCCCACCGTCCCCATTCGGAGACCCTAAAGAACTCCACCCAAGAGCTCGGAGGAGCTGCTGCACCCTTGGGGACAAGTCATCTGCATTTGGAGTTCTCCGGCAATGCAGCCTGCTGTCCCCGCACCAGCCCCACGCTCTGCCCCCACACGGCCGGCAGAGAGTTTGCAGTTATCAGACTGAAGCCCAGGAAAGGCAAGGATGGGCCAGGTCCCTTTAACACTGACCCTGCGTGGGCAGGGGCAACAGGAGACAGAGGGTGGGAGAGCCCAGGGCAGGGGGAACAAGGAGGCCAAGCACTGGCAGTGGGAGGTTTTGGGGGCAGAGTCTCTGGTAACCAACCTCTCTCTACCCAGAGGGGAGCTGAGCATATTACCAGGCTGAACACGCCAGCAGCTGGTCTCAGTTCCACCCCAGCCCTATGGAAAGGGATGGGATGGGGTGGAGGCTGCTTGGTTTCCTCTCAGTGGCAGCCCTATGAGCTCCATTCCATTTGCCAGGGGGCAAGGGGAGTGCTAGAGAGACAGGCTGGGGCAGGGTTAGGGTCCCTTAGTCTCTCTGCCTGCGCTCCCCGTCTGGGCCATGAGGGTAACCGCCCTGCCCTGCCACATAGCAGGTGTGCGGATAAACACAGGAACCACCTTGAGGTGCTCACACACCACGCTGAAAGGGGCCAGAGAAGAACCTTAGCTAGCTACCACCTCTGTCCTCCTGCCCGAGAACCCGCCGAGACAGGCTCCAAACACAACTCGTCTTCCCCACATGGCTCAGGCACCCAATACACATCTTTAGGTGCCCTTGGTTCTGGCAGTGCCTGTCCGGGCCTCACTCCTCCTCTGGGCTGTGAACAGCCTGTGGCCCTGCTGCAAACAGCCTCAGAGCCAGGAGTCACTTTTCCCTTTGATCCCAACACTCAGTGGAGCTTCCAATGGAAAGGGTCAGTCCTGCTGGGCTAGGGACCCTGGGTGGGAGAACACACATCCACCTCTCCATGGAAGGCTGGGGGATGCTGCTGGGTGTTTCTGAGCAGTCCACGAAAGAACAGGCCGGCTGGAACATGGTCTCCCTGCTGGTGCATAGCCTTGATGCTAAGCAAAGCATATCTCCTTCTCGGACTTTATCTCCATCCACTAGTTATTCTCCAGCAGGGCCAGGCCTTTCGCCTCTGGCACGTTCCTGGAGCGTGCCTGCAGCAGGTGTGGTCGACACTACTGTTTGCCAGTTATCTCTGCCTCTACTGTCAGACCCCCAAAGTCCCTGACTCCCGGGCCCTCTGCTGATAATACATGTGCTGCAATAACTTCGCTGATAGCACTCCAGATGACATAACCTTGTTCCTTACATTCTTCCAATGCCACACAAGCCTTCCGCTCTGTGGCTGCAGATAGGGCCCTCCGCATCTCCTCGCTTGCAGATGGTGCTCGGACAGTGCTCAGAACTGCTGGTGGTCTTCTCCCCGGAGGAGCTCGGGCATATCAGTCACATAGTTCTGTATAATTGGGACTTGGATGCAGCCTCACTTTGTGTGTCCTCTTGGCAGTTGCCAACAACATGAAGCACTCCCAGGTCAAACTGACAGCCTTTTGTTTACTACTCCTGCTTATGTGCCTCATTTTCTTCAAGGATAAAAGCTCTTTATAGGAATCTTTATTGTGATGAGGTTGGCGGAGGAAAAGGTTTCTCTCCAGCATTCTGTTCCTCTTTCACAGCTGATTAGCTGGGTCAGAATATGCAGCGAGCGGCTGGCGCGTTGCAATTCAGGCTCTGGTCGGGGGGTAGCGGGAGTCACGAGCAGTGGCTCTTCCAGCTCAGTGTGACACCTGCCACACCAGGCAGAGTGGCACAGAGTCCCGCATCTCCCCGGTAAACAGGAGCAGCGCTGGGAGGTGCGCCAGGGACAGGCAGGGCCCCTCCGCACACGAGCTGGTTACCGGTGGGTAACTGGACACGATATTCAGCATTACTGCTCACTGCCAGGGAGTTTACAAACGAACAGTAACCAAGGGGTAGTGGAAGGGGCCCAGCCCAGAAGGAAAGCGGCCCAGGAGGGAGCTGACCACATCAGTGCAGTGCAATGCTTTACCAACACAATGCTGGCTTTGAGTCAGAGCTGAAGACTTCCCTCCACGTGCTGCCAGCTTTGCCATACGCCGCTGGCTGGTTTCGTCAGACGGCAATCGGCCTGAAGCCGAGAAGCGGCTCCGTGGGTATTGTCTCAGCTGGCTCAGCCGACCATCGGCCTGAAGACTGGTCTCTAATGTCTTGTGCTGCACACGTGCCCTGGGCCTGCAAGATCAAGGGAGCTTTTGTCTGCCTCCTGCATCAGTGGGCGCAATAAAGCTCCTGCCGTGAGGATTCCGTCGCTGCTCAAGGCAGAGGGGCACCCAGCGCACGCTCCCAGCCCGGTGCCCGTTCTGCGGGATGGATAGGAGACAGCAGTTGGGATCGGCCTCCCACGTGCCCTGCTATAAACCAGGAGCAAACAAGTGTTTGCACTGATGGGACTCTTGCTTAGGAATAGATCGGAATCTCTAGTGTTTGCTCATTGACCTCCTGGACAGAAATTGCTTTAGTTTGTCTCTCTCCAAGTATCAGTCTGGCCCCATTGCAGCAGAATCTCAGCTAACTCACCTGCCAAATAAATGTGCTGTGGATCAGCTCTGAGCTCCCACAGCAGGAGGGAATAGGCACCTTTCAGGTGGTCACGGTTGACCCTAGGACACCCCTGATGCAGTTTCTGAGAGCAACCCGCCAAACCCCAAAGACAGAGGGAGCGACTGTCCACAGCAGTGTCAGCTCAAGACAGGGGACAGAGCAATGATGCCACCGAATAAGTGACCAGTGAGGGAAGAGCGCCGGCCCTTTAAGTGTATTCTCTTCCCCCCTCCAAGATCCCCGCGGTAGAGCCAGAGGCTCTCCACGGAGCAGACCCTGCGCTGGGAGTGCAGGGTTTGGAAGGAAGAGACTGTTAGGAATCATTAGCGGAATTCAATGCGTGCACCCTGGAAACCGACCCCCGGGGATGTGGTTGTTGAATGTGATAAAGACAGACAGGGTAAGGGGCATTGGAAATGAGGGGGCCAGGAAGCACGGAGCTCTGCCCCAGCTGAATGTGCCCCTTTACAGACCCATGGCATTACGCAGGCACCAGTCGCTGATCAGAGAGATCAGCCCGGGAACGGATCCGACTGGCCAGAACCTGCCCCTCGTGTGCTGACCACCCGGCCCTGGCGACGTGCTAGATGGGCTGAGCTGGCATTTTGAATGGAGCCGAAGGGAGGGGGGTGCCCAGATGCAATGAGACGTGTGCTCCTGTCGCCCTGCAGCTGCTTGGGGAATCCCAGCAGGATAGCGCCCCCGGCACCCTTCCAACCTGACAAACGCTAGCAGCAGCCTGAGCCGGGCAGGTCGGGCCGATTCCCCTGGGACGGCGCAGGGCCCTTGCTCCTATGGGTGCTGGGAAGCAGAGGTTTGGTCTTTAGCTCAGGTTTACTCCTGTACTCTCTCGGGTTAGAATGCACGGGCCAGCTGGGGAGGGGCTGGAGCTTAGAGGGGGGTAAAGCGTGACCCCTCTGCCCAAATGCACCCCATGGAGTTCCACAACACAGCCGGCAGCCACCTGCCCCCTTACTGGGGAGGTGCAGCACGTGAGAACTGCAGTTCCCAGCATGCACTTACGCATCTTGCTCCAGAGGCTCGCCTTCATATAAAAGAAGCAATGCATGCTGGGAGCTGTAGCCTCCACATGGTGCCTCCCTATAAAGAAAGGGGGCTTTAACCCACCATATTTAATGCAGAGCCAGTAACATCTGCCATTGTCAACAGGTCCCTATGCGGGGTAAAGTCTGGGCACATCAATGCTGAGTTTTTGCCATCTCTCCTTTGTAGGTTCCCTTGGAGTCACAGCCACTGCCCATGGGGGTCTGACCTTTCTGCTAGCTATTATTTCCTAGAAGCCCCAGAAAAGACTTCCCTGAGCAAAAGGCCCTGCTCAGCTCCTGATGCGGTTCTCTGTCCTACTTCCTTCAGACACACCTCTCAGTCCCCAGGGCCGCTTCGCCCAGGCAGGAGCCAGGCGTCTCCCCACAGGCTGGAGATGCTGCAGCTGCTTCCGAGTCTCTGAAGACCCAGGATCTGCCTGGATGTTGCCGACTTGCCGGTGAACCGGGTGGCTCCTGAGGGTGCACTCTGCTGGATTTACCTTTGTTTCCATTAGAAGCAGGGCTACGAATGGGAATCCACACAATGGCCTTCGAGTCCCACCCTCTAACCCGGGGCGGCACCCCAGAGACTCCTGCTAACTGCTGCACGTTGCTGCTGAACCACCACATTTCCCTTCTCCCCACGGGAATTCGCCAGCACGTTTGGGTGTAAATCTACAAGTCATCGAACCAGCATCACCTTTGTAGTACCGAGCGTGAGTGACATCGTTCTTCTCTGCCACGGAAACACACTTCTAAGCAGCCTTCCCCTGGACCGTCCCCAGGCGAGGGGTTTGGCAGCGACCAGCACTTTGTACAGCATGGCTGGAGGGTCCCGCCAATGGATCCCATCTGTGATTGGGAGGGCGCAGTACAATGATTGGGAAACCAAGTCAGGCCAAGCCCTGAATTGCTGCAAAACACCACCTGTCCCTGAGACACGCCCAGCCCTGAGCCCAGCAAGGAGGATGAAGTAGGAGAGGGAGAGCAATCTAATTAGAGACGGGAACTGGGAGCCAGGACTCCTGGGTTCCGTTCCTGAACCTATCGCTAGTTTGCTGGGGGCCTCCTGCTAGTCCCCAATGCGCTGCGTGCCTGGCTCTCTCACAATGGAGGGGTGGCAGCCCGGGCCCATCGCCTGGGAGTCATACGGCTTCGTCCATGTTTGGGGGGTGCTTGTGAATCCCTGGCTGAACAGCGCAGGCTAAGAGCCAAGGACTGTCCGGCTGTCAGGCAGGGCTTCGGTTCTCACGAGAGGTTTATCATCGCTGTGCTGTCGGAGAACTGGCAATTCCTCGGGAAAGTGCATTCAACAGCAATGACCTGCCAGCACCACCAGCCCTCCTGGAGAAGCCCCAGGGCATGCAAGTAGCTCACTGGCTACTGAGACTAGGGAGCCGGTTAGTGACCGGCCTGATTTTCTGCTGACACGGCAAAGGGGAGGTAGGCTCATCTCCCACCCATTCACTCCAAGGAGAAGGCCGGGAACCCGTTTGCATGAGTGACTAGCATACTTTAACACACGATGCAAAGGACGTAACAAAGGAGCAGGCTCCATCTCCCACCATTAATCCAACTGCGCTAGGTTCTAGACGACAATTAGTTCAGGGAACTGGACGGCAAGAGGATCAGGAGCCATTTGCCTCTGAGTCCCAAGCCTGGGTTGGGAGTGAACCATCTGGCTGTGTGGTGGCCTGTGCAGAATCAGCCCAGTTCCTCACCATGGAGACCTGTTTGAGAGCCTCAGCAGAGACCCAGGCTGAACAGGGCGCACGAGCTCCTGGCTGTTACAAACATCCGATTGCACTGAGCACCGGTGCTACACCCTGCTGTGTCCTGCAGCCCTCGATGTGCTGTGTGAGCACATTCAAGTCTCTAGGGTAGGAAATGGCTCCTGGACATGGCCCGTCCAGCCATTATGTGGTCTAGGTGTCAAACATCAAAATGACCACTCAGGGACTTCCAAAGGGATGTCTGGGCAACATTCCCACAAGCACCGGGGAAGAACATCTCCCCCGGGATTTCACACAGGAATAGCTGGGCAGAACTCTCCAGCCAGTCATTGGCCCTCTGCTGGAAGGCTCCACACAGGGAGTAAATTGCATGCAGCTGAGCCATGTATGAATGATACAGGCTGACCAGCCACAGACTTTCCTTGGACTCAAGCTTGTCCCCAGGGCAGCCAGGACAGGCCATTTCACTCAGTGAGTCCAGCCTCACTTCGCTGCCCAGGAGGCTGCTGGCTACCAGGCACTCTCGAGTGGCGGGATGGGCTGGTGCACACCCTCCGAGAGGGGCTTTTCTAAGAAAGGAAGGCAGCCTATCCTTGGAAGTTACTCCATGAAGGTCAAAGAGTACGACTATGATAGAACAGCCTGACAACCACAGCGCCGAGTCCTTGGGCCTCATAATGTATGTTCTGTGCAATGTTGACACTGGTGATCCACCAAAGATCAGGTTAACACGGCCGACGTTAGTGACAGCATGATTTGTTCAGCGCCGTCTCTGAATTCATAGAACAGCTGGCCTTCGGTGATAAACTATTGCACCGCACACACAATGCAATGGCCGCTGTCACCAGCCCGAGCGAAGAGATGAAAGGCCAGTGGAGTTCTAATCAAAACACAGTGGTCAGGAGAGGTTGAACTGAAAATTAAAATGTGCTGGTACTTTTCCCCGCTCCAATTCCGGTTTTCAAATAGCCCTTTGTGTCGACTCAATATTAACACCGCGCAGCCATCACCAGCCCAAGCCAGCGGCCAGGCTCTCAGCACCCTCTACCTTCATTTTAAGGTAGGGACAAACCCACCCTTCTAGATGAATGAAGTGTCGTTAGCCACCCCCTGAACGTCAGACCCTCCCTAACACTGACCTTCAGCACCCCACTGTAGGAATAAATCCACAACGGTGGCATGTTGTCAAACAAGTTGAGCTGTGTCTCGAAGGAGGAGAAATACTGCAGAGCCTGGAAGAATTAACACAGTAGAAACAGCAGGAAAAAGGAGGCTGCTAAGGACACAAGCAAAGATGCAGATTCTTTCACCGTTTGGGTTGAAAGAAAATGAACATTTCAATTGCAAGCAAAGAGAGGGAGAGATTTGAACTGCCTGGAATCCCAAAGGCCCTGGGCTGCGTTCCATGCAGGGTGCTGGGGAGCTGCCGTGTACCAGCAGCTCCGGGGCCTGGAGACCCAGCGAGGCTAGGTGCAGAGTCCGAGGAGTCCGTCTGGAGAAGCCCAGGCTGGTGCAGTGCACCCCCTCCAGGAACACCCTGAACTCAGAGGGGAGGGCTATGGGTTCTTTGAAGCCCTTGTCACACTGGAGCTAGTAACTTACAGTCCATCCTAAGAGGAGAAAAACACATTGGCCCCCAACCCCCAGTCCCACCACCCCTCAGCCCTGAGCACAGAGCTCCCCAGCCTTTCAAATTACCCGCAGTCCCCGAACAGCCTGGGGCCATCTCAGGCAGCGTTCCAGGTTGGTAAAGACCCTCCCCCCCCCCCCCCCCACTCACTGACAGTCACTCCCTCCGCCTGCCGTGAACCATGGTGCCCCATTCTCTGAGCCAGCCTGCACTAGCATGAGCTGCTCACGCATCTGCCATGTCCCTGCCCTGAGGGCTAACAGATCTCCTGGTCTCTAAACCCCCTGCCATTGCTTCACTCCTCGTGCAGGCTCCCCCATGGGGGAGGGAATTCCGCCCAGCCACTAGGGGAAGCCTAAGCACAAACCCTGCTGGGGAAGTGCGATCTGGCCTGTAATCCCCACAACCCACCAGCATAGCCTGGAGGCAGCCAGCATCCTCTAGCTCTGCCCTGGAGCCCTGGCCAAGCAGCAAGAGTGCCAGCCACTGAGCCATCCCAACCCGCAGCACCTTGGACAGGGGGCTCAAACCCCCAGCCTGCAGGCTGAAGCTGCCCCGCTTTGGGTATTTACCCAGCCCCTGGAGACGCTCATGTTCTGCAGAGTCTCAGCTTTGAGGTCTGTTTTGCAGTGGGTCTGCCTGAGTCTGCAGAGAGCCTGAGCCCGCAACCTGCCGTGGTGGGCTCCTCCGGCCCCTATTAATCTTACTGGGTGTCCACGCAAAGGGTCCGGGAAGGGCTGAGAGCTGGGAGCTCCTGCCATGCAGGGAAGGAGAGAGGAGGCTGGGAAAGGCTGAAACACAAAGGACAGAATCAGGGCTGGCCTCAAAAGGGAGTGGGTTCTCCCATCGAGCAACGCTGAACACGGCAGGGCTGGGATGAACGAACGAAGGAAGAGAGCAAAGGTTAGCTACTACGGAAGGGCTTCAACCTAGCTATGAGCAGCTTCAACCTTTGTGCAAATCTCACACTGCTGGCAGCGGGAGAGGGACTTTGTACCAGACCCTGGTTACCGATGGAATCTGGCCTTCTCCATCAAATGAGACACCTTAAAAGGCCTCTCAGCCAAGTGCAGGTCCGGCCTGGCCCCGCTTAGCTGAAAAGATCTCCGCTTGAGGCAGGCTGGTGCCAGGAGAGTCTCCCATTGCCAACATGGGGTGTGCTCGCAGAGAAATGGCATTACACACAAGGCAGGCAGGATCCCCAGTGGTTAGAGCACTAACCTAGGACGTGAGACCTGGGCTCAACCCCTGCTTGTCCACAAACCTCCTGTGTGACCCTGGCAAGTCAGTTAGCCCCTCCGCGGCGCTGCTCGCACCTGGGCAATTTGGAGAACAGCCCTGCCCTGACTCGGGGGCTGTGTGAGGGAAACGCAGTAAACCCGGAGAGGCACTCAGCTATTACGGGCTAAGGCCACGCACCTGCCGTAGCGAGATCCTGGCTCAGCTCCCGGCGACAGTTACCAAAGGGGCCGGGGCAGCAGGGGACAGCACTGGCTGCCGCGGATGGAACAGCACAGACCCTGGGGAGGCTCAGAGGAGGGCTGGGGCACTCTCCACAGAAGCCACGCCCAGGCCATGCCCTCTTCCCCCAGCTGTGCCATGAGCAGCTGGTCCCCAAAGTGCTGGGTGATCTCAGCGCAAGAAGCTGCGAACGAGGGCTCCAGAGATCGGCCTGTAGCCATCGCAGACGGACAGCTCTAGCCATCAGTCAGGCCAGACCATTGCCTGAAGTAATAGGGGGCAATTCCCAGCCTGACTCTTCATGCCTGGGAGTTTTTCCTAGTGTCCAGCCTCGTGTCCCCTTTCCCAAGGCCAACCCCTCTTCCTGGGAGGCTCCTTCCCGCACTGCCCCACGTGCTGGGCAGGTCGAAGAGACAGCAGTGCTCGCAGACGTGCCAGGCCCTGGGCTCGAACAGCAGGTGGCTGCTGACCTGCAGTGTTTGGAGATCACCCCTGGGCTGGGTCTCTGCCAGGCCGGGCCCGGCTGACGGATGGGGTGGGCTGGGTGAATCGGGCCTGGCTGCCGCCCCCAGTATCACGCTTTTACTTGCCAGGATTTTCCCCATTCCACTGCGGTTCCCGGAGGGGTCAACAGGGAGGCTGGACAGGAGCCCTTCTGCCTAGTGGGGTGGGGCGAGAGACACGGACGCTCCCCCCCCCCCAAAGCAGGGGCTGAGCTCTGAAGGAGCCACCTTGGTCAGACCAGCCGCTCTGGCAGAATTTCCTGCACCAGAGCAGGGGCCACGTGGACATGAGGCACCTGCCCCTCAGGCTCAGCTCTCCCCAGCCAGCAGCTCCCGCAGGGGCTCAGGGACCACGGGCCCAGGGCAATGCTGCGGCTGTAGCTCCCAACACACCAGCGATCAGCCCACAACAGCAAACGCCGCATCCCACGTGCACTGAGCAACTGCACACGCAGCTGGGGCGACGGCATCACGCCGCTGAGCACTTCAACAGCATCGGTCCAGGCCTACGCCCTGGCCCTGGAGCTTGGCGATGAGACGGGCAGGCTGGGGCTGTGCCGGGGGGGCTCTGCTGAGACCCCCGCAGATTTGGGGCCAGCCCCCGGCCTGGGGGGAAATAGCTGGACATGCTGGGGACCAGGAGAAACAGGAAAGGGGGAGACAGGAGGGGCTGTTGCTACAGCAAAGCATTTCATGTGGCTCCTGTTGCCAAGGGAACGGTTTCTGTGACACCACCAGTCACATCTGGCTCCCTTGAATTCCTGTTCTCTGCAGGCTCCTGCGTCAGGAGGGAAAGAGTCGAACCCGGCGTTACAGAGGGAGCCCCAGGGAGGCAGGGAACCAGCCAGGGCCCAGCAGCAGGGGTGGCACCCGCGAGTTGGACTCATGGGCTGACCCGGGGCGGTGGAACTCCGGACCAGACAAACCAGGGGAGGGCTTGGCGCAGTGGGCAGTAGGGCAGGGACAGAGCACAAAGGAAAATCGTCAGATCCCTGATGGTCTGCTGAAGGGAGCGCGTCTCCTCACAGGCCAGGGAGATCCACCAGAGGGCAGGCAGGGAGTGGCTGAAGCACAGGGCAGGGAGTCGGGACTCAAGGGCCCTCGTCCGGGCTCTGCGACTGATTCACTTTGTGATTTTAGCAAGTCCCATCACCTCTCAGTTCCGCCTGACGGGCTAGTCACACTGTCGCACTGCACGGGAGCGTCCCCAGGCTGAATCGTCAGCTGCAAACCACTGGGCTGCTCAGATGGAAGTGCAGGAAGCCCAGAGTGCACCTGCGACATCCCAGGGACGAGGCAGAACCCCTGGCGGTTCTGGGGGCTGTGTGGTTCTACCCAGAGCGCATGCAGATCTAGAGGCAGAGCAGGTTAGAACAGCTGCTAGGGAATCTCACCATTAGCTCTCTCGGGAACATCCAGATCAGGAAGTTGAAAATATTTGACTCCCCTGGACTGGATCCTTTCCTTCCCCACCCTGCCTGCATTCTCAATCCTCTCCGAAGACAACGTCGAGCCAAGCCCTAGACTTGTGGATACTGGATTAGGGATGTGAACGAGACCCAGCGGGAGCCAAGACACAAAAGCTCATTCCAACAACCCATCGGGCCTGGTGCACGATCGGAACAAGACTGCGGGTGAAGCTGAGCTTCTCCCATCCTGACTGATACTCTGGCGTGTTATTCCTAGAAACGAAGGGCTCCAGTGCTGCGTAGGAATTACCACTGCAGCCTGCTGTGAAGTCCGGCCCAGGGTAGAGCAGGCCCAGGCTCCTACTCTTTGGCACACTGCACTTCGATCCTTTGGTTCAGACTGAGTTTTGCGATATACTCTCCCCTCCCTCCCCCCTTCCAAAGCTAATCCGTGGCAGCAGGCAGGATCCCTGAGCGGAGAATACAAACAGGAAAGAACCCGGTGGGAGCTAGCAGCCGCAGGGTGAAGGGACCCCAGCAGGGACCCGAGTCACCAAGGGTACAGCCACACTGCAAAACGCAGCCCCATGGCAGCGAGGAGTCTCCGAGCCCAGCTCGGCTGACTCAGGCTCTCATAATAGGGCTAAAAATAGCAGTGTAGACATTCCCATTTGGGGTGGAGCCCAGGCGCCAAGACCCTCCCCCGTTGCCGGGATCGGACTGGAATGAACTAACAGTGCCTCTTCTTACCAGGAGACAAACTCCCCCCTTTCTCTCCAAAGGGCAGTTGCTTGCAGGTTTTTTGGTTTGTTTGGGCTTTCCTTGCCTACTTTGCAGCAGCTATGAAGCCAAGAGAAGGAACGGCAGAGAGGAACATGGCAGCCCACGCTGAAAGAGGTGAATTTTAAAATCCTGAACAGCTGGGTCACCCAAGTCTTGGGACAGACCCGGAGAGAATTTTGAAGCTGCCTTTGAGAGCTAGCTTTCCCATCCAAGTCCAATAGCTCTCATTGCTACATAGGGTTCAAATGGAGATAAAGCGATGTACTAATATCATATCGACAGCTCAGAGCAGCAGATCCTCGATCACTTTTCCAAAGCACAGTGAACCCTCCTCTCCACTTTAGAAATGGAGAAACAGTCCAAGGAAGGTGAAGTGACTCACCAAGGCCGAAACGCAGTCAGAGGCAGGAGGCCTGGAACCCAGGCCTCCCAACCCCTAGCCGCGTGCTCAGGCCACCGGACCACAGCTCCTGCCACACACAACGTGTAATACAAGTCAATTTATTCTTTGCCAAAACAGCAGCTGCCTCCAGATTACGCTCTTGGGACAGGGACTTTGGGGGGCACTTTTCACCTACTCTCCAGTGCTGTGGACTGGCCATTATGAAAAATATCCCATTTAAGGGACAATCTCCCTCTAAATGAAACGTGTTAAGAACAAAGTCTTCAGTACAACTAGGCAACCAACTGCCATTTTTATCAAGCTGGTGATTCACAGGCGACAAAAGAGACGAAAGCAGCACCTGAGTGCGGGGGGAGCAGCTGTTCATTTGGGGAGCATTGCTACCTTTACGTGGTTCACAATGCCATTGTGACAGTGCAGTTGTTTACCACTGAATGGACCCTAATGTACGCACTCCAATATTTATAGAAACAAACATACAAAACACCTCTTCGTCTTTTAGCACTTGTCTGTCTCCGTGACACGAAAGATCTTTCATTGATTTCTGCAGTTTCTCGCCAAAGCACATTGGTCAAGGTTTTTTGGTGGGTTTGTTTGTTGGGATTTCATTTCTTGCTTTGCAGCAGCTATTAAAGCAAGAATCTCCTCTTGCTGGTTTTAAGAATCTCTTTTCATTGTACCCAACAATGGAGACAATTGCCTATTTAAACGGTTACATGTTCTGAACCCCTCGCAATGAAAACACACCAATTTGTCATCGGTGAGCCAGTGCAGAGAGGACAAAGGAATTCATAACACGCTGCAGTAATTACAATGCAGAAGATCCGATTTAAGAGGGAAAGTTGTTTTCTCCGAACCTGCTTTCTACAGCCGGCTCAACAGGAGAAAGTGCATTTGGGAAGACAATACGGCCTTCTGCATTCATTACTTGGCAGAATCCGAGAGGCCACTAGTATTTGCTCTCTCCTATTCACACCTCTCCTGCTCCTCCCCATCCCAGTCACCCACCCGCTCCAAGGCTTCCACAAATCCCACAGCAGTAAAGCTACTGTCACTCTCCTGTTCCAACACACACAGAATTCAGTCTCAGACTGGCCCCTCCTCAGGGGCTGGCAGTTCAGTGGGGCTATGTAAATTGTAAGCTCCTCAGGGCAGGGGACACTGCTGTCTGTGCGTGGTATGGCATTGAGTCACTTGGGGTGAGACAAGGAGGAGCGACTGCTTTTCCCAGACCCGGGAGCCACAGAAATGGCCATTTCCTGCATTATCCTTTAGGACCTTATTGAGTGAAGTATCTTTGGGATCCATTGTATTAAATGAAGGGTCATGTCTTACTGTGGGCTGGGACTGTATGTAACCTCGAGGGAAAGTGACAGATGAGGGACTATACTGAACAATGTGCCAGGCAAGAATGGACTTTTGGAACAAAACGTGGTAAGTGGTTTTCCTGGGGAATCTCTAGGGGGAGGTGAATACAAATTCCCCACCTCTGGTTATGCAAAAACCCAGCCTTTGGAAGCTACACCCTGAGAGGTGGGCCATTGTCTGCGATCACCTGGGACATGAGGTTAAGATCAAAGGCCCAAGCTATATAAAGGAAAGAGAAATATTATTGATTCTGGTTCTGAATTTGGGACGGTTATGAACTTGTCACCATGGGGAAAACCCAGTTGTGGGTTTTGTAGGACTGCCATGTACTAGAACCCAATGCTGGGCTGGGCTGGGGTGAACTCTGGTAAGCTCGATAGCATAAGAGTGGGGGTTTTTTTTTATTGGTTTTAATGTTTTCTCTGTAATGCTTTCACTTAAAGAACACATGTGCTTGCTTTTAAAGAGCTGTGTGGTAAGTTGTTATAGCTTCTGGAGACAAAGCAAAGGGCAGATGCTGGCCTGCTTAGGCAGTCTGGTTTGCAGGCATATCAAAGTATAGGCAAGGAACTGTGCGGACTGGAAAACCTCGGTTGGGAAAGAGGGACGTAGGTCTCTGCCTGCGAGGTGACAGATGGGGAGCCAGGAACTGAGAGCAGGTGCCCTTGGCGGCCCACGAAGGGGAAATACAGAGGCAGTTAACCTGAACCATGAACACCATGAACATTTCAACTACTGGCCTCATCACAAGTAGGAAGGAGAGAAGCAGGGCAGAGGCTCAGCATCACATACTTGCAAAGTAAATGTGCCTAAGTCCAGCATTTGACCTTGTTACCATGACAGAGTCCCTTTAAAGGCAAGTGATGAGAAAGAACAGGATGGAGGAGGTCAGTGAAAGGAAACACCAGACTCCCAACCTGTGCAGAACAATTCACATTTATTAGTTCAAACAGCTAACACTTGCTAAACATGCGTTTAACACTTATTGGTCACATTTCCACAGGTAGTCAAGTCACAGAGCAGAGCAGCAGAGCAGAGACAGGTGAGACGTGAGCAGCCTGCACGTCGGCCCCCCAGTGGGGGAAGGGCGGGCCCCACGGCACAAGCAGGACACACCAGGAGAAACATTCATTTGGTCATAGTGTAGTGACAAGAAACAGCTCCTGAGATGGGAAGTGTGACCAGCCCCCCGAGGTGCAGCTGGGATCCATGGGGGAAGAAGGCAGGGACCAGCCATGCTAACCTGTCTATACTCCAGCTCCGAGCATGTTAAACATAACAGCTAAATGCTCACTATTAGTTATGTTGAGGTGACATCCTGCTTCCCTGATTTATGCAAGGGATCATGGGAAAAATGAGTTGTTTTGCTGTGCTTGACTGAATGAAAACACATCCCCTATAGCACATCTATTGACAGGGCCCAGTCCCAATGTGAGGGGAAGGCACATTGACTACAGATATGCCACATGGAAGAGGTGAGACAAAGGGCCAATGCAATAGGGAGGGTTTCTGGACTGATTTTCTTCTTAAGTTGTAAATGTCTGTAACATAGAACATGTGCACAAGGACCCTGAGGAAATCCCTGGCTACCAACGTAACGCATACATGTCATGCATCTGTTCAGTGCCTGTTGTGCGGCTCTGTTCTAGGGCTTTCGAGATGCCTGTGACAGTCAGAGGAAATTCAATTTAGTTGGTGAAAGCTGCATTTTGCATCAACAGGCTCATGCTTGGTGTGTTAAACCAAATTAGAGGGAGATGTTGGGCAAGGGCTGCAGCCAGCCCTTGCAAAGCACAGCAACCAACCCGGAGAGGCCTGGGCACCTTCTGGAGGAAAGTGCAGGGCTTTGGGTTTTCTTGGTCTCTTGCTGTCTGGGGACATGTGGTGATTTGCACCAGTGCAGCCAGCTGGGGACTGTGCCTGCGTGCTAGAGGTTTGCACTGGTGCAGTGACATGGCTGACTGACACCATGGGACATCCTGAAGGTGGCCATGGCCTAAGTGAAACTCACTGAAGTTCCAGCAAAACCTGAACAGCCCGGTAGGCGTCTCCACCTTGGTGGTGCTTGGAGTTCCAGTTCTGATCAACAGAATCACAAAACGTCACCCGCACATTCAAACGCTGCTGCAGCAACTGTTAAAGGACGAATAACCCAACAACTAAATCGAAACAGCAACAAAACCCAAGACATTTACACTCCACATTTTTCATCAGAAACATGTAAACAGAAAGAGGAGCAGTGTTTTGTTTTTCACACAATCCCTTTGAGATGATAAACAGGATGTCACACAAGAGGTAGTTTTGTTATGGAAATTGAGTCAATAATGTTATTAACTATTACAAGACATTTTATAAAATGAAAGAAAACAATGAATCACAAAAGGCTTTGCTGAGGCTGATCGGCATGTGATTTGGTTTGTTTATTTCTGCTTTTGGTGGCGTTTCTTCCACCCAACAATGTTGCTTCTTTCATGCACTTGTTAGAGGTCAGTGCACAGTCAGACTTTTCTTCTCCCAAAGTGAAAAAATACCTAGCGTAGGCTAACATCTCGGAGCATGGACAGTCCAAGCTCAGGCTTCCAGGTACTGGCACACCAGGCTGCTGACTGTTGTCTGATTCTGTCATTCCGCCCGTCCGACAGCTTATCTGTATGGACCCTCACTGCACAGAGCACAAGCCTGCTGCGCACAAAGTTTGTGTATAGACCATGCTGCTGTGCACTAAAAGTTCCCTTTGAATGCACCTAGTCCCTAGGAGGTCTGCAGTGAGAAAGCTGTACTTTACAAAGAGCATGACTGCAGAGCCCTCAGGGTGCCATTGCCGAGCCTGGCATTGTAAGGCGTGGCCATGAGCACCCGGATTTTTATTCTCTTCCGTATTTATTACATTTTTAAAATGATGTTTTTGCAGGAGAAAGCACAAGCTGTTTGTAAAGTGCTTTGAAGAGGGAAATGTAGCAGTGCCCAGTGTTCCTACAGCTCTGGGACCTCTGTGTTCACCCAGCCCAGCGTGCCGGGAGCTCTCTGAGCACCAGGGGGCGTTTTCTCAGAACATGATTATGTTCTCACTGGGGCTTCTTGATTAATCGGTTAACTCACATGATTAACTCAAAAAAATTAATCATGATTAATCGCAGTTTTAATCGCACTGTTAAACAATAGAAACCCAATTGAAATGTATTACATATTTTGGATGTTTTTCTACATTTTCAAATATATTGTATTCTGTGTTGCAACTGAAATCAAAGGGCACATTATTTTTGATTACAAGTATTTGCACTGTAAAAATGACAAACAAAAGAAATAGTATTTTTCAATTCATCTCATACAAGTACTGTAGTGCGATCTCTGTCGTGAAAGTGCAACTTACAAATGTAGATTTTTTTTGTTACATAACTGCACTCAAAAACAAAACAATGTAAAACTTCAGATCCTATAAGTCCACTCAGTCCTACTTCTTGTTCAGCCAATCGCTCAGACAAACAAGTTTTCTTTACATTTATGGGAGATACTGCTACCCTCTTATTTACAATGTCACCAGAGGGTGAGAACAGGCGTTCACATGGCACTTTTGTAGCCAGCATTGCAAGGTATTTACGTGCCAGATATGCTAAACATTCATATGCCCCTTCATGCTTCGGCCACCATTCCAGAGGACATGTTTCCATGCTGATGACACTCGTTAAAAAAATGTGTTAATTAAATTTGTGATTGAACTCCTTGGGGGAGAATTGTACATCTCCTGCTCTGTTTTACCCGCATTCTGCCATATATTTTATGTTATAACAGTCTCGGATGATGACCCAACACATGTTCATTTTAAGAACACTTTCACAGAAGACTTGACAAAACACAAAGAAGGTACCAATGTGAGATTTCTGAAGTGCCTTCCAAAATCTGAGAGATGAGATGTGGAGCATGCTTTCAGAAGTCTTAAAAGAGCAACACTCCGATGCAGAAGCTACAGAACCCGAACCACCAAAAAAGAAAATCAACCTTCTGCTGGTGGCATCTGACTCAGATGAGGAAAATGAACATGCATTGGTCCACACTACTTTGGATTGTTATCGAGCAGAACCTGTCACCAGCTCGGACGCATGTCCCCTGGAATGGTGGTTGAAGCATGAAGGGACACATGAATCTTTAGCGCATCTGGCATGTAAATATCTTGCAACGCCAGCTGCAACAGTGCCATGAGAACGCCTGTTCTCACTGTCAGGTGACATTGTAACCAAGAAGAGGGCAGCATTATCTCCTGCAAATGTAACCAAACTTGTTTGTCTGAGCAATTGGCTGAACAAGAAGTAGGACTGAGTGGACTTGTAGGCTCTAAAGTTTTATATTGTTTTATTTTTGAGTGCAGTTTTTTTTGGTACATAATTCTACATTTGTAAGTTCAACTTTCATGATGAAGAAATTGCACTACAGTACTTGTATTAGGTGAACTGAAAAATACTATTTCTTTTATTTTTTTACAGTGCAAATATTTGTAATGAAAAATTATAAAGTGAGCACGGTACACTTTGTATTCTGTGTTGTAAATGAAATCAATATATTTGAAAATGTAGAAAACATCCAAAAATATTTAAATGTTACTCTATTATTAACAGTGTTCACTATTAATTTTTTGAATCGCTTGACAGCCCTAGGTGTCACATTAAAGATACCCATCAAGATTGGCAGACGGCACTGCTGGGTACATTGGCGTTGGGGAGGGCAGGGCATTTCTATATTTTATTATTTTTGTTACGTTTAGTGAAGCCTTAATGGTGTGTGTGTGTGTGTGTGTGTGTGTGTGTGTGTGTGTGTGTGTGTG
>NW_020664589.1:16623770-16746882 GCF_002925995.2 Terrapene triunguis
TGTGTGTGTGTGTGTGTGTGTGTGTGTGTGTGTGTGTGTGTGTGTGTGTGTGTGTGTGTGTGTGTGTGTATGTATGTATGTATGTATGTATTACAGGCCACCTCCAGGCCATACCATGATTTCCCCTGCAGTTTGCAACCATCTTGGACATTTTCTCCTGTCAACACATCAGTATTCTCTCACCAGTTTGCCCTGACAGACTGACAACGCTAATGATTATAATCCATGCAGTCACAGCATCTGACCTGATGTAACTCAGGGTGTCTTCATACAGATTTGCAATAGCTCAGAACAGGCAACGTGGATCTGAAGGAAATTGTTACTTGTTGTTACTGACTGTACACAAGCCACTGATGTAAAAACTCCCCACAAACAAAACCAGATTTTTCTTCCTAAAATCCAGATGTGGAGATGCTTACTCAGATCATAATGGGCTTCCAAACAGGCCATGAAAGAAGCTACTGTTGCAACATCAAGATTAGGGTTTCAGTGGGTCACATTTAAATACATATCCCTGAGCTTCTGTGCACGTCGCAAGCAACGCACTGAGAACCCAAAGAAACGCCACAGCTTGACGCTGACATCTTATGTATTGTCATCTTTGATTTACACATCATCTAAAACTTACAAATTAGCTTCATACTTAAACTACTTCCCCAAGTTCCCCCCTTCTCCTGCCTTTTATGTGGCAGGGATGATTGCCGCTTCTTATCCTGAGAAATATAGAAATAACATCATCACAGACACCGAGCTTCATAGCTTCAAACCAAAACCAAGGAAGAAGAACCAATGGTGATAGCACATTCACAGGAGGGATTTTTGTTGTTGTTTTCCTTTTAAAAAGTATTAAAGATAAAAGAAATTCAAGTTTTTAAAAAAAAGATTGGTTTGAAGGACTGGACTTTTAAAACCAATAAGCAGAAATGACTTCATCACTGCTTTGTGCTGAAGTCTGAAGAGTTTGTTCATACCAGCACACAGATCCTGTAATGCAGCAACATAACGGAGTATGGGACATACAGGGCAGACAACAAGCAAGACTTGAGCAGTCTCCAATCTTCCTACTCAGGAGAAGGAAAAATCCCCTTTGTTGTGAACCTTCTCATTTATGTTAGCAGGTTCTCTGGGTCAGCCCAGTGCTCAGGCACACATATTCAGTAGGGACACAGGAACAGATCAGGCAGAGTTAGCCCCCGCAGCCCTTTGCCCACTTCTTGACCTGAGCCTCTCTGAGGGGTTACCTCCAACCTCCTATACCTCAATTTTGCAGTCGTGTTTGCACTTTTGGCCTCCAACAAGAAGCAAAAGCACCACAACATTGGGAAGAGGCTCCCCTGGGGCACTGAGCTGGCTGGAAGCAGGAAGTGAATCTTGCTGGAGTCCAGCCCAATTTTGCAGATTCAAGAGTGGCCAATAAATATCTGAACTGACAAACCTGACACAGTAGGGCCATTTTCATGTCAGTGATGAGGGTATTCAGTACTCAGCTTGTAAACTGTCATATACACACAGCAACACTGAGCATTTAACCCACAAGAGCTGCATCTGGAAAAGACCTTTTAATTGATAAGTTTTCAAAATGTGTGGTCTGCTCTTTGGTCTTTATGCCTATGCAACTGTGGATAAGAAAGTTCAGTAACTGAAGACATGGAAAAGTGGACAGCTACACTAGCCATTGAAAAGCACGCGTTATTGTCTAAAGGCTTTAGGAGTGAGATGGAAAGGGTTAAAGCAGCCCAGATATTAACATTCAAAGAGTGGTAACTGTGCATGTGAAATTAATATTTGTAATAAAGACTTCAGCTTCTTCCTAACACATGGTACCTACTCGGTGTTCACAGTTCATCCATTCAGGCGGTTGGGCACAGCTTAGGAAGAGACATTTCATTTCTTCACACAGTGTGTGCACTGTTGGGGCTGCACAGGTAGCTTCCCTGAATGTACTGTGGTTTGTAATGGCCCATGGAAGGTTCTTGTCTTCCCCACAGACAATTCAATACACGAACCTGACAAGCAGCAGGAAACGAGAGCAGAAAATGCTGTGCTTTGTGGCCTATGCCCCAACCTGAGAAACGAGACTTTTTGATGCACAGACAGTTCTAGGTGTCAGTGGTGCTAAAGGAATGTTTAGTGTCACACGGACAGACAACAAAGAACTGAATGTGTTATACATGGTTGTAAGCAGAGGTGAGACAGGGGGAGGGTCATGCAGGGTCACGTGCACCCCCCCCCCCGATTTGCTGCTTGGCTTGTACTGAGCATGCTCACACGGACTGAGCATGCTCAGTAACACTGCTGAAGCTGCTGCCCTCACTCTGGCCCCCCATTATCGGCAGCCATAGGGTCATCTCTGGTTGTAAGTTTCCCTCCTTGTATTGGTGCTGCTGAGTGTAAACCTGATTGGGTTCTCACCAAGGGAGAGGGGCCTAAGTCCACGGTGTTTATGAAACTAACAATTTATAGAGACAACTGGCTTTGAGCTTCTTGCTGGCATGACACACTTGGCTTGTGAGTTATGTCCCCTTCTAGTTGCTGGTCCCCACAGAGGATAAAAGCCTACTACTGCTAAAGCTAATAGAGTAAAAATTTACTCTTTCAGCTCAAGTTGTGCTTCTATGGCCTTATTCACAGCCCTGAGGGCCAATGGAAAGATTCCAACTGACTTCAGCGGGCTTTTAATCATGGCCTGTGGTGCCAGGTCATTGGCATTTAAGTCCAGTACCTTCAGCACTGAAAGCAGTGGCTTTGCCACTTGAGCTAACGGAGTAACGCCATTCGCTGGTAGTAGCAGTTTCTTGGCAATGCAGTAATTAGCAAGAGATGATACTCAAAACCTAGAGATTACAAGTTTAAATGTGTTCATTTGTGAACTGAGTCCCCTCTGAATATGTGAGCATATGCACTTCAAATTTATATCCAAAAATCTCTGTTTGGATTAAAAAAAAAAAAACTCTTCAGATTTACATCTGCACAAATACTATGACGGAAAGGATGGGGTCAATTGAGTTATCTTTCAAACCGGAGATAAATATTGACTTGTCTTGGCAGAAAATTCCACCAAAAATGATTATTGTTGATTGAGTCTTCTATGACAGAAGGCCAGATAAGCAACAGCAGATACCAAAGATAATCCCCACCCAACTAGCATTAAGCACAAATAAAATATGGTTCCCTGTAAACCGAATGTTATGTGAAGATTGGGACAAAATTCCAACTTTTGTAGGATGTCCTTCAAACCAAATTCACAAATACATCTAGTGACTGACCTAATGTCGCTACATTTCTAGCTACATTCCTATCTTCTCATCATAATACCTGAGTTTGCAATGCAACACATTCACTTTACCCTGTTTAAAAAACACAAGTCATTAGAGGACTTGGTGCAGAAGACATTAATGACTGTCCAGCGAGTTAGGTCCTGGTTCGGTATGTTAGTCTCGTTCTTGCTTGTGAATTTAACACAGCTTTTATGCTCACTGCGATACAAGGGGGTTTGTTAACAGATACTGCTGCCAATCAACATTTATCAAAATGGTTTACACAGTTGCAAGTAGTAGCACATCCTCTCCCTCCACCCCCATCAAGTTTATTAAATATTTGCTTGCGCAGCATTTTCCTGGGGAGTCAATTAATTTTGGACAGAGTACAAAATAGATGTTTTTGTCAGGTGTTTGGCAAAAACAAGTTTTCTAATTTTAGCATAGAGATCTTCTAATTAAAACAAACCCTTATTCATCAATAATTAATCATCTAATAACTGTGGAATAAGATTAATTCTGTGCAGTTAAACTATTCCTGAAATGTGTAAGCAAGCCAGAAAATAACCCGTAATACAAGTATCATGTGGAATTATTTGAAAATGAAAGTTAAAGCTGGCAATACTTCCTAACTTAGAAATAAACAGATACACTAAAATCTTCCCATGTATACTTGAGGTATATACTGTATGCAGAAGGCTTTCCTGAGAAATATGTGCTTGTCTCATTTTATAAACAGAAAGCAAATGAGATTCATGAAACTAATTTTGGATTCGTCAAGCGATATAAAAGTGGAATTCTGCTGATCCCAGCAGCTGTTACCCGTAACATCTTATTTTAGGAAAGTGTATATCAGCAGCTAGTGGACTACCTAAAGCAAGGAAAAAAATCAAGTGGGAAGATTCACAAAGCAGAATTAAAGAGAGCAACACTGCCTTTGGTCTACATGGTTAGTCAACAGTTTGTCTCTGCTGAGATGGTTTTGGATGGAGTAGTCTTCATCTCTTGCAGGCAGGACCCATTTGCACTTATTGTACAGAGTAACTGTTGACTAACCTAGAGATGTGCCAAGCTAGCAAGTTCCAATGGCTGTTGGGCTGCTATTACACTAGTCTGTAGGTAGCATTTGGGGTTGGACTGAATGATATGCTTCTGCTGTTCACTCAATTCATTTCTACCCACTAGCAGGTACAGTACTTCAGTGGCGAGCAGGTGCTTGTTCAGAAGAAAAGACTGCTTCTCCTGACCACATATTTAATTTGTGCCATACACTATGATGGGTCATGACTGGACAGAGGATGGCAAGGATGTAAGGATGGTTTCTCCCACCCCAGAAGAGCAGAAGTTGTTTCCTGAAGACCTCAAGGTAGTTTAAAAATAGCAGGTTCTTTAACATTCAAAAATGTCTCAATCAGCCTAATGTAACCACTCAAAACAGATTCACAACTAAGGGTCCCAGCAGAAAATTCAGCAAAGGAAACATGGCTGCCTGTTAGAATGAGTGAGATTTCATAAATATATGAATGATGGAAACAGGGAAAGAAACTCGTCCCCAGCTAGCAATCATGTGGATACAGGAAGCCATGGAGGACACTGAGGCTTAATGGACAGTAATACATGTTGTTAATCAAACAGCTGAACAGCAGCAATTAAAGTATTTTTGATGTAATGCAAGTGACTGAAGTTACTGGGTGGAACATCTAAATTCTGGGAGATTTAGAACTAAGTAATATACATGAATTGTACTAAGAGCCAAGTTTTCCTACTACACTCCCCTCCAAGCAGTAAAATGGTACATGCAGGACTTGGTTAATACCCATATGTTCTCCAAGGTTCAACAGACACCCAATAGCAGAGGATACTGAAATCTCTTCTCAGAAGTCATATTTATTTTATCCACAGGAGGGATAGAAGCTGCTAGGTTTGAAGTGTTCGCTGATGTGAATTGCTTGTAACTACTGTAGTAGGAAATCCTCTTCACTGGAGTAATTTAAAAACTAGGCCAGATCTAGCCATGGAGAACATATATTGCCCTGGCTTCTCAGAATGCTTTTCCAGTTTGTGATTCTAAGAGATAGCATTTAGCCAATAATTAAATGATTTGCAGTCTGCCTGGTTTATTTCTGCCACCCCATTCAAAGCCTGTTATTAATTACAATGACAATTCCAGTTTGGTAGGAGAGTCGTGAGGGAATAATCATGCATCAGTTGGAGAGAGAGAGAGAGAGAGAGAACAATTCTGCATTGCCCAGGGAAGGGGAATATGGGCTAGGGGCCTGTCTCAGCCTTGGAATGCTGCAATTCTCTTGTGACAGAATTTCAGGGGGACCCAATTTACACCATGAGAGCTTCATTTGAAAACTGATGAAGACTTTTTTTTTGGTCAACTAGTAAACTTCATTTCTCCCTCTGATTCCAGAGAAACTCCATTTTGAAATCTCTAGATTCCTGGCTTCCATTTTGAATAAGCAAGAGTCACTCCACCACTGGCTGACAGCTGCAGGTCACGTAGCACTAGGAATTGGCAGGAAAAAGAAGGTGGTAAACAACAAATGACAGATCATAACACTGAGGTAAATAACGGTCAAATGGAATGACTGACATGTGACCGTTAGCAAAGTAGGGTATAAAAGTCAGCAGCAGCTGACAGTTGAGAGGTTGAGAAGGCAGCTGAGCAGAGAAGGCAGAGGAAGGCGCAAAAGACGTGAGGGTGAGACGAAGGAGAAGCAGCAGTAAGCAGTGGGAGAAGAGAAGGATGCAGCAGAGGAGTGGGAGAAAGAAAACAGGAAAAGATACTGTGCCGTCAGCTGAGTAAGTTTGTCAGACAGAGTAACAGGTATAGTTATAGCATAGCATAGTATAGTGTTTGCATATATGTGTGTGTGTGTGTGTGTGGGGGGGTTAATACAGATGTATGCATGTGTGTTGACTGTGAAAGGGATTTATACGTGTAAAAACTAATGGACATCTAAAAATGGCTGTTAGCTATCTGTGACAGACTGACCATCTGAAGCAGGGAGCATCCACTCAGTATCGTTTCAAGCTATAAGGCAATGTGGTTTGAGGTGCTCTTTAACTTGTTATAAGGGATTTGTGTTTAGATTGTTACTGTGTCAAGAAATTGTTCAATAAAAGGTGCCTTGTTTTGGAACACTGCTTGTGTCAATAATTTATCCACGGCTGTATCTGTGTCCTCCAAGTATTCCCTTAGCCACCCTGGAGACCCACACTTAATGAGAACAGATTGGTTATAACAATAAACAGGCTGGCTATTCTGGGGGTACCCAAATTCTGGTTTTGGTGTAACACCTTCTCCCCCACTTATCTTTTTTGAAGCTTGGCACTTCTCTAATGCCCACACTCCTCCAATGCGCTCCAGCATTTGGGATGCTAACAGCTCTCCCAGTGGAGTGAGGCAGTTTGCTCTCTAGGCAAACACTTTGGATATGAATCATGGAATGATCAGTACATGAACAGCTTCTTCTCATTGAGGTAGTCTTAGTCATATCGGCCCCCAGCCCCCCAAATACAAAAGAACTAACCCTAACAAACACTGTAACATTAAACATCTTCACATTCTGTAAACTGCAAGAGAATGCATCTGCTGCATTCATACAGAACCATGTGCACTGTGTTGAAGATCATACATTCAACTCTGTCGTGAAATAAATATATAGGAAAAGAGTTTAAAAAACAAAAAACAAACAAAAAAAGATTCTTGCTACAATGACAGGGCTACCTGACGCCCTGTCTCAGCAGCTCCCTACTGCCTTGATCATGGTTTTCCCTCCCCTCTCTCTTCACACGTGAGCCAGTTCCCCACCAGAAGCACCAGAGTAAGGCATGGGTTCGGGGCAATGAAGGCTCACTCTTTGCTCACGCTTGTCTTGCAGGAATGCAGAACGGCTTTAAAAAGGAGGGGCAGCTGCTCCAGAGGAACATTCACCATTTTTCCTGTTAAGAAAGAATCAGAATTAGCTGCCATTCCTGAGCCAGATTTCAGAAATGCTCATCTCCAACAAGCTGGTGACACTGGAGATGGTTTCACCTTGAACCTTTAGAGAAACAGTAAATCACCCAATTCCTACATTAGACATTTGATATTCTTTTGGAAACAACAGGATGTGTTATATAGTGGAACAGAAGCTAAGTGCGTTGGCGAAGTCAGATGAAAATGATTTCCCCATAATGGGGGCATATTTATAGAAGATGGGAAAGACTACATCCCACCTCTGTCAACCTCCCCTGTCAATCACAGTGACTAGATTGTGTGGGATGTGTCCACTGGTCCCAGTGGACAATTCTGCTTGGTATGACAGAGGAAGGTGAAACACACAAATCCAAATCAACATGCCCTAGGGAAGAACATTTCTTCCCCATCCCAAATAACCTGTGTCCATTATCTTAACATTTAGGTACAAAATGTCTGATGTTCTCATGAAGATCCTGGAAGAATTCCTCTAGAGCCAATTAATGATGCATTGAGATGGAAAATTCACGTGCAGATTTCAGTAACCCAAATTCCAGGGAAGTTCAGATCTGGGGACTTCGTTCAAGCCTGTCTAGGCTTTTATATTGTGATCTTCACCATGGTATGCAAGTGCCATCTCTAGACTCAGTGCAAGCTCCTCCCTGGGAGGCCTTTACCATCTACAGATCAGGGTTATTTCTGCAGCAGAGAAGACACTTCAGAGTTGGGTCTGAAATTAAGACCCTAAGGAGGTTTCGATCAAGATACTAAGTAGAGCTCACTATTTGTGAAAAAAGAATACGCCTTCTTACCAGATGCCAGGCTTCCAAGGCTCAAATAGAACAGGTCCCACACAGACCCAGCTTTATTACACTGGGTAAGATGGGGGGGGGGGGTTTATCCTGTAGAGAAAGGCTCAAATAGAACAGGTCCCACACTGGCACTGCTATCCAGCCAAGTAGATAGGAGTTTAATTATAAAAAGAAAAAAGTCTCCTTTAAAGGAGATTTAATGATTCACACAGGGGCCAGCTGGGAGAAGAGATCAAAAAGTTACCTGCAATGTATCGTATCTCTGGCAAACACATCATTAGATCCGGAAACCGGTTTGGCTGATGTGGGTACTTGTATTCTGTAAAATCCTGGCACACGTACCAATACCGTTTATTCAATTGCTCCAGTTGGGATGTATTAGCCAGGCCCCTAATGTCTGAGTGAAAAGACAAAAACGAAGTGACTGGGAACAGCTGTAATACTAGAACAAAACCAGAGTCATATTTTTCCTCATCACTATTCGAGTCAGCAACTGTAAAATGGAAGGACAAATCCATTTATAAAACTCAGTCTAACAACATCTACCTAAATTATACAATGCTATTGAGCAGAGACTTCAAGTTTATAGTCACCACAGGATTAAAATTTCACCCTCCTCCTCCAGAACATACTGTAATGAATATCTCCTACATATACACACTTCAGATTAGATGTGAGGGTACAAGATCTTCCTTTCATAAGGGACACAGATGAGAACATATAATGTCCTAAGTTGCTCATGCTCAGAGATCATGAACCTTTCAGAAGATAACAGCTCTAGCAACCTTAAATCTCTACTTTCTTTTTATAAAGTAGCTATATGTCAAGGCTTTCAGGCCTAACACGGGGAGCAACATAATATTTTCCATAGAAAGAAGCATGTTGATTCTAGTTACATCATCTCAGCTCTATGGGAAGTGTTCAGATCAGTAATTCAGGGTGTCGTCTGTTTAGGAATTACGCCATGTGAGCTTTATAAACTTGCCAAGTTTTTATTTTAAAATTTAGCTTTTCCAAATGTTTAGCAATGTACACAAAGAAAAAAGTAGATATTTCGATGCTAGCAAAATGATTTGAGAAAGTCCCTTTGAATGTATTTCAGCATGATCAATGACATTTAGATACTACTTGATGTCATGGGAGGGGATCCAATAAATTAAGAACAGGCAAAATATGCAACTCTTCTGAGGCTCAGTATTGTTCTTCAGAAATACTATACAAGGGAAGGAGCATTTATTTGCTGTCCAAAAGCTGACCTTTAAAAATAATTTTCAGGTATTCCACATAAAAAAATTGCAAACTACAACTAAAAATAAAAGAAGACAGGAAGTTAATGAAAATACATTTTGGAAAACAATGGAGACAGCTAAAGAAGTCTATCATCCAGTGTCAGGAAACTGTCCAGGGAAGCAAACCGGAATCTGTGCCGGGGCGCACACTGAAGTGTCAGCACAAAACACTTGGTATAACCAGGGGGAGGAGGGAGATTTCAGCATATCCTTGCAAAGTAGAACATTTCCCTGTGGTACAGAAAACTCCCAGTGGTACTTGTTTATTGAACTGCTTTTGAAACTCACCTATTAGACTAGTGCCATTCAATAGCTTTTTTCATTTATGCACAAGCAATACAGAAAACAGTGGTAACATGCGTCATAGATGTGCAGTAACATCATACACACTAGTACTGACATGAGAATCACACCACGGTGTTAGACTGGAGTGACCCATACACAAGTGTTACTGAAGAAAGTGAACCTTCCAAATCCTTTCAGCATGGTAGAGACTCAGAGAAAAGACGAGTAACTTCCCGCCCTGGACTACCATTGCCGAATCAATTTGCATGTTATTTCTATGCTGACTTCATGAATTTTGAAGTGTTAGGAGTCTCATAACAGAATTGACTGACAGCTCTAAAATGCTGTGCTTGACCACAAACGGAGTCAGTCCCGTATTAGGCAGCATTCATTACCTGAAAATATTACTGCATTAGGCACCATATTAAAGGACAAAATGCATGTTCTCACTTTCTTAAAAAATGTCAGATAAAGGTATTAGGTGAAGGGAAACACCCTGATGAAGAATCCAGGAAACAATGCCAGTGAGGTTAGCCAACATTTAGCGCACAAAGGTTTACAAAGCTAACAGGGGGAGGGATAGCTCAGTGGTTTGAGCATTGGCCTGCTAAACCCAGTGTTGTGAGTTCAATCCTTGAGGGGGCCACTTAAAGATCTGGGGCAAAATTAGTACTTGGTCCTGCTAGTGAAGGCAGAGGGCTGGACTCGATAACCTTTCAAGGTCCCTTCCAGTTCTAGGAGATAGGATATCTCCATTTATTTATTTAACAGCTTAAATTGGAAAAAAGTGATGCAAATTGGTTGTCTTGATTGCTGCCTGTCAGAAAACGCCTAGAGCAGTGATACCCAGACTGAGGCTGGCAAGCGGCTCTTTAATGCATCTCCTGCGGCTCTTTGCAGCACATGATATTAAAACACTGTGTGATTTAATTATTACCCCATCTAAGTTATTAACCAATCCGGATGCTTTTACTATGTTATTAGCCAATTGTAATTGATAAAATGATACTTGGTCAGTCATTTTGCTGGGAGAATAAAATTAAATTACACACACAGAGTGAATTCACACGACTGTGGCTCTTTCGGGTAATGTTGATCGTTAATTTGGCTCCTGAACCACTGAGGTCTGAGTGTCACTGGCCTAGACCCTTCCACCATGAGCAGCAGTATTTTCAGATGACATGCACTTGTGCATGGTGAGAAGTTTGCCACAACAGCTGGTAGGTAATCAGTCATTCAGGCCTTATCTAGAAAGATTTCATCAGTCACTCTGCTCTGTTCTTATTCTGCTGCTGGTAAAGTAGGTACGTATTTAAAGTGACGCACATACTGTCCTTGGTGTCTACGATTAAAGGCATTAAAAATTGATTTAGCAAAGTGAATCCTTTCACTTCCTCTACAATTGCTTCATTTAGGTGTCTGAAATAGCACACACTGCATATGGCTGTAACTGCACAATGGCAAAAACAAAACCTTTTAATACTCAGGCGTCTATTTCAGTTTGGATTTAGGACCCCTTCTCTCTCTCCCCATCATCCAAAGGAAGCAAAGATTGACAAGCTTATTGACTAGCCATTTACTCCAGTGGGACTAATCCCCTTCTTCCGCCACTCACCTTGATTGAGGAAGTTAATGGCTTTCATACATGCATACTCCTCATTGCTGACCTTCAATTGGTTAAATTTGCGGTAGAGGTAGATCAGCCGTTCCATCACCTCCATTCCCTCTTCACTGAATCTGAAGGAAAGGGAGACAGATGCACACAACAGGGTACTCAAAGAGGAGAGGCCCTTTGCAATTAAACAGTAGGGAGCTTAGTGACTTACTAAAACTCCATGGTGTTTAAATGGGGAAAGGGATAGCTCAGTGGTTTGAGCATTGCCTGCTAACCCCAGGGTTGTGAGTTCAATCCTTGAGGGGGCCATTTAGGGAACTGGGGTAAAAATCTGTCTGGGGATGGGTCCTGCTTTGAGCAGCGCGTTGGACTAGATGACCTCCTGAGGTCCCTTCCAACCCTGATATTCTATGAAAAGACCTTAATGCCTTGCATTATAATTCAGAGACCCAGATGCTTCAGGTCTGTTGGCACCATTCACGAGAAGCAAAACTGGTAACAAGGTGATTCAGAACATCATATTTGCCAGTTACATCAGACCTTTAAGGAAAATGGGGATTTCACGGGTGCACATGGGTGTATATTGGCATAGCTGCTTGTGTGCACGTGATGCATGGTCATGGTATTAGGCTGCTATGACTGGGAGAAACAAGTATTAGAAGTTCCTGGCTCTGCCAATGATTTCTTGTATGGTCCTGGACAAGTTACTAATCCTCTCTCTCTCTCTCTCTCTCTCTCTCTCTCAATTTCCCCATATTTAAATGAAGATGTTATTTCCCCACCTCACAGGCTTGTTGTGAGGCTTAATTCACTGGTTTGTGAAATGGGATGATCCTTACACAGAAAGCTCTAGGGTTGTGCAAAGTATTATTATACACTCAGTAATAGTTACACTATATTTTATGACCCATCAGCTGTGCAGGTCCATCTAGGAAGTTTGGCGAAATCTATACAACTTCCAGCTACATTATAGTTATTCACTATTACAGGGTGTCCATCATAAAATGCAGGCTACAGGGCAAAGGAAGGGTTGAAAACAGGAACAGGAAAACCTCTAAAGATTTAGTGGTTCTTTTCAGCTGATCTTTCTCAGAAGCTCTTCTTTAGAAATCAGTCTAGAAATTTGGAATGAAGAGACTGTCCCTCCTGTCCTGCTGCTCATCTTGGAACAGACTCAGCAAAATCAGGCTTGCCCTGCCAGGTTCAGTATGTGCTAAGTACCTGATGGTTGGTCCTGGACACCCTAGGCCTTCACGCTGGATCCAGGGCACTCATTTCTCACATTACACAGCACTCTGCCTGCTTCAACACAGCCACTCGTTCTTAAGGCTTTATACTGAAGGGAAAAAAATCACACCATCCTCCTCCACTCACCGTCCCAGCACTTCCCCAGTTCTCTCTCTCAGCTCCAGCCCTCTTTTAGCTGCCATGAGCCCTCCCCAGCTTGAACTTTTCTCCTAGCCAGGCAGTGCTATAGGAACAGGGGGTTAGAACATCTCACCTGAGATTTTCACCAGTCACACAATGTGGTCATGTCACGACTACAGGTGATAGAAAAGTGATCTGTTTGTCCCATTTGGACATAGGTTTCCTCCCCCACTTCCATCAGCATGGCTATACCCCACCATGTCAGAATGAAACTGCACATGGAAGGCACATGGATATGTGCTGATGAGCAAAGCTTCAGATGTGAGCTCTAAACTAGCAGGTGAGCAGGAGATTACATGCAAACGTGGGAGTCTGATGCATGAGAGACAGAACGTCCAAGCAACTTTAGAGTCAGGAGGAGGAGCTGAACTCTTTCCAAGAAAACGAACACAGACAGTACGGGTAGCTTGCTTACAACAAGCTGCAGCTCTCTCTCTGAGCTCGGACACTTGCCCAAAGAACTCGCTAATGGGGAGGGACATGTAATAGTAGGTTGGGAAGGGCTCACAACAGTCCAGTGACTGCAGTCTCTTAAGAGCTATGGGAATGAGCTCAATGGAAACTCTGTAGTGAAGAGTCCTAGTCCTGTAGGGAATCCTAGATTTCTGCCGGAGGAGTCTGAGAGGACCCCTGCTTGCATGTCATTGGATCACAGGACAGTAGACAAAAAGATGGCATAAGTGACATTTGTGAGACTCTGAAGGTACAAAGTGCATATTTCAGAGTGTTCTATTTGTGCAAATGGCCAGTAGCCATTCCTGCTACATGTGGTTTAAAGCAATAAAGGCTAGTTTGGAAGAAATAGGACATTGCATAAATCTTCAGCAGTGAGACAGACGTGTTCAGGAAAGCTTCAGCTGTGTGTTCTGGCATTATACAGTACACAATCAGAGCATAGCCAGAAAGCCGTCTCTGAACAAAAACAGAACAAAAATAAAACCCCTTTCACTGAATATCATCTTATTTTGGCACGTGTATTTGTTTACTTCAAAGTTATTTGTAAAATGCATGGTGGAGTTTGGCCTCAGAGAAGAGAAAACAAGCTGTCTGAACTTTAGGTCAGTTCTTCAGGGAAGTAATATTGTAAGTGATGAAAGCCCTGTCGGCTAATCTAAAGTTGTACAATTTTCTTGCTCTCAACTTGACATTAAAAATCCTGCAGGTGCAAGATTGCAAAGCTCAAGAAGTTAATGAGCACAGAGACCACTCACAATCCTCTGCTGGGTCTAATTGTTTTTTGAGAATGCACATTTTTACCAACCACTCGTCACTTCCATAAATCCAGGAGAGCTCTTCTCTCATGCTTGCAGTAGAAATGGCTTGGTTTTCTGTGCATACATTCCTCCCTTTTTCAAACAAAGCTGTTCTGTTTTGCACAGCCCTATTCCTTCTGGAGCACTGACTCCTCCACACACAGTCTGCCTCTCAGCTTTTACACCAGTCTAATTCCTGGCTATGTATTATCAGGAGTAACAGTAAAAAGTTCAAGCTGCCATGCATTTTATTTGCATTTTTACTAGACTCCAGAGATTTAAACATTAGATCTAGAAAACAGACCATTTTGCCAGCAGTTTAAACCAGAATTAAAACATGAAAAAGTTGATCATATTTATTCATTTTTCATCTACTTAGATACTGGCAGTCAGGGTTATGACCAGGAACAGAAATAAACTACAACCTTCTAAGTGCCAGGGTATCTTAGGTCAGCACATTGTTTTAAGTTGACTAACAGACAACCTGAATCCCAGACTGCAACAGCCATTCCTGAATATTGGAGAATCATTACGGTGAGCTGCTCTACCATGAAAAGAGCCAAACAAAACCCTCTGTTACACCCAGATCATCCCAGTGAACTCACTGGGGTTACATCATGCTTTTATATGAGGGGATCATGCAGATCTATGTTTCAACAAAGAGTGGTCTTAAAAGCAAAGACATCGGTGACTGCTTCAGAAGAGATGGCCTCTGGTGTTACTTGCTGGAGATGCAATAAACTCTGTGTTTGTACCACAGAAAGAAAGCTGGTTGACAAATGACCATTACAAAGCCAACATTAACTTGGAGCAGTACATGCTCATTACGGCAGCGCTGAGCTGGCCAGTGGCTGGTGCAGCAATCCAGCTTACTATCAAACTTGTGAAATCCCAGAGTCCAGGCAGAGGTTGATTAGAGGAAGAAACACCATACATTTGATTTAATATTAAACAAAAAATGAAAAGGCAAGTCGTGGTTTTGGGGGAGAGAAAACATCTTTAGTAAACCTAGAGCTTCTTTTTTGCTCACCAGTTGTTAATGAGCCATGGAGGTGCCAGCCAGGGACACTTGGCTCCCACAGAAGATAGGACGACAGGAGTGCACTCGCAGGAGCACATGGGAGAGTGCTGCTAAGACTTTCACTCTAATACAACAGCTTCGTATTATTACTACTGCCCTGCTATACACGGATATTTAAGCTATAAATAAAATGCTCTGAAATAAGAGGACTGCATGACTGAATGGGCCCCCAGCTGTGCACCACACACAACATTCTTCCTTCCTCCCAAATGGCCTGGTAAAGCTACATTTCCACTTTTTTGCTAACATCAATTAGTGATACTTTAAATGCTGAATCAGTAACTGAGGTTAAAGGAACCATTCCACTGTCAAAACACATCTATTATTTTAACCCCTTGGATAAATACACAGATCTTCTCTAAAGCATCCCTGAGGCTGGCAGGCTAGAAATTGCCAGTGTCGGAAGGGTTAAGAAGACTCCTTTATTATCTCTCTTTCATTTCGGGTCTGCCTCATATTTTACACACATGTCAACTTTTGGGGCCTTGAGAGGGAGAGCTTGAGCATAAGCAAACCTGCGCACAGGAGTAAGTGCTTGGCTCTCGCAGAGAGACTCCTCATTGAAGCTGTACTCATTGCACTGTGAATGTCTCTATTAGATCACGGATTATTTATAAAATGACACTCGAGATTTACCATCCTATAATTACCATGGCACAACGACCAGCTCCAGCAAGGGCAGAGCCAGAGGAGGTCAAATATTAACAGGGAGGCTGGGCAGCCAGTTAAGTAAATCCTGCAAATGTTCTGTCACAAGGCTGTCAGTCTCTCTGCTATCCAAACAAGAATCCGTCTGGGACTTGGACTACAGAAGAAAGAAAACTGACCATGATGATGAATTAAGGCAGGTCATCACTTGGAGCATCAGATAGTGCTGTTTCCTCCGCAGTGTCAGCTAAGTTGCAACATCATTAAATTTATGTAATCAAAAACAATGAAATAGCAATTAATAACGTAATATTGTGGAAACAAGGTCACTAGCTGTGTGATCAAGTTCTTCATTCTGCTTCTAACTGGGAAGCTTTGCGAACAAGCTTTTGTCATTTTGTATCTTGTGGTTATTTACAATATTTATATAGTATTTCTTTGAGCCTGAGTAATTGCTCACATAAAGGGGCTCTCCTCTCAATCCTAGGGTGAAGAAAGGAAGAATTTCTATGGGAAAACTGGCCTTGACACTAGGTTATCACACTCGGCTTTTCTTCAGAATGCTGGGAAAACTCTGTCTTGTGCGAGGGAGATCTTCAGTCGTTAAAAGGAACGACACTGGTGAAGCTAGAACTAGAGGGTACAGCTGCTCAGTCTTGGGCCATGTATTCTTTTTTGGGCTACGTGCAGGGATTACTCCTAATTTGTGCCCCTTTTCCTCACCCGCACAGCACAGGTTCTGCACGTGCTACAGTGCGTCTGGCAAGGCCACAGGAGCAAGCTTTTGTTGGCTGATTGGGTTAAAACATCTAAAAATGGATCATTTTACCCCAAATTTTTGTTTGAAGTTCACTGCTCTTTAATTTCATCGGGTCTTAATATCAACCCTGAGGAAACAATTAATAAAAAGCAATCTATTTGAAATAATGCACTGAAGCATTTTAGAGAGTTTCAGAAGAATGCTTAAGAAATCTGCCATATTCCATCAGAACAGTCAGGGGCAAACTTCTGTGAACTATATATGCTCAGACGGATGTGAAGAAAATGAAACCAACCATTTCAATGACAAAAGTAAACTGAAGTCATGGGATCTCTCACTCTGATAAATCTCACAGGACCTGCCCTTTCTCCTATCTTGGGTTTCAAAAGGATATTTCAAATTGAGAATTATTTAAGGCCTCGTCTACACAGTTTGAGCACTGATGTAAGTAAATTAGCACAGAAGTTCTGTGTAGACTAACTCTAGATGAGTCGTCTTACAGGGAGAGACAAGTTTAAACCCGACCCTTATGTTTTATACAAATAAAAATAGGAGGCTTGCGAGAGGTATAAATCCTCATTTAAATAGAATTGTATTTTTTTAAATGAAGAGATTTTTGAACATATCCCTGCATACCGGGAAATCCAAACATAACAACCATGTGGCAAGAGCATGGGCCATGATTTTCAAAAGTGATGGCAAAGCTGATTGAAATTTTGAGTTTTGAGGAAAAACTATGAAAAACGTCTAGTCTAGTGACTTGGGCTTTCGGGTGCCTAATGTGAGATACTTTGGGCACTCAAAACTGAAAGTGAAATGGACTAGTTTAATTTCACAGTCCCAAAGTGAAATGAAGTGTAAACAAACAGCATAAGTGGTGCTGGTAGGTTGTAAGCTCCAAAGAGCATCGTGTGTGCTAGGAATGCAGATAAGGCATATTTCACAGATCTGGGGGCTGCTTTTCAGAAGTGCCGAGACTCCATATCTCCAGTTGAAATCAATGAGAACTGTGGGGGCTCAGCACCTCTGAAACCCAAGCCTATGCTATGAATCTCAAACGGGCCCTTTAACACAAGATCTATCTCCCCATTCATAATTCTTCACACCAACTAAGGCTTTGTGGGATTTAACTGTTGCAATGTAACTGACTTTCGATTTCAAGCTCCCATTTATGCCGGTCACCCTTGAGATCAGAGCTGAAATGACATCCCTCAGCAAGCCAGTCTGAATGGAGCACACCGAGAGGCCAACCTATGCACAAGGTTTTCCAGAGGGAGTCTATTTCTATTACAGTTTTGAGTAATCTCCCACCTCCCCAAACAGACTTTAGAAGGTTTCAAATATCTAAATAGCTTTCACGGGATGGAGGGGGCTAAGGACAGCATAGGGGCTAGCGCTGCAGGCAGAACAAAGGGATGCACCCTACTCCTTGGGAGTGGCAGGCATCACTCCCTAGGCAACCCTTTGGCAGCTAATTGACAAGATCCAGAGGGTGTTCCACACAACCAACCCCACACAGGGATTTTGAGATGGGTAGAAAGGGAAGATACCTCCCTTTTGCCCACATGCTCTCCACCAAAAATGTTTTATCTTCTCTTGAGCAATGATCCCTACACGTACATATAAAAGATTTCAGAGTGCTTTACAAGGGTGGAGACTATAATCCCTTCATACCAAGAGGGAAAGTGAGAGACTTGTCCATGGATGAACAGTCAGTGGCAGAGCCAGGAACAGACCCCGTCCCCCCATTACTAGATACTGCTACAGCCCCAGAAGATTTAACCCACCACCTCACCTGTGCAGCTCATCGTCAGAGGGAGAGTACTTGGAGGTTACATCAGCAAGGTCACCAAAGATCTGTTTACTGTAAACGGTTAGTGAGGACAGCAGAATCAGCTCCTGCCATGTGGAACTTAGCAGGCAAGTATAGTCCTTGATTGACAGTTCACAGAAGAATGGCAGCTTCTTTATCCAAGCAATCTGCCTGAAAAGCAACTCATCTGCCAGACGACACAGCAACGCAAACAGCTCTGCCTGAGTCACTTTATACCTGCAGGCACAGTTAACATAAAAACGGATTAAAAACTTTGGAACACAAGGCACCAGAATAACCAGATAAAATTTGTGTGTGTCTTGATTCCTGGTGACCACAGTGTCACCCAGTGGTGAGAACAGAGACGGACTGCTGGCTTTTCTGCTCCTGAGCCCGCAGACAGCAGGCGATGAAAGGTCCCATCCCTGCACCTGTGTTTCTCCCCGGAGACGAATGCCATCCCTGAAGATGCTGACTGAACCTAACTAGCAATCTTCTCATTCTACCAGCAGCTCTGCTCTCAGGAAGCCTCCTGCAGTCCAGGACACCAGACAGCTTAACAAGCTGCTGCTGCTTCCCAGTTACAAGGAAAGCGGATGTTGTACTCCACAGATGTGCAAAATATTATGCAAAAACCAGAAAAGTGATTTCACTTGTGAAATAGATCCTCTCAGCCGTCAGACATTAGCATCACAGTCTCAGCTCTAGCCCTTGGGTGACATTCTTTGGCTACTGGCTTCAGAATCAGGCATAGTTTATTTAATTACCTATACACATGCAAAATTAAGAGATCTGTAAATACAATGTTGTTATGAATTTAAATACTCAAAAGGTATTCCCCCAATAACCCGAATTTACACAGGTTCCACATGCTGTGCATGTGCAGAGACAGTACACACAGTATCGGCATTACAATGGAGTGGCTCAGGGCAGCCTCACTCCACCAGATCACGTGCACTTACCCATCTTCAATAAGCATTGGAGTGCCGAGTGGTTCCAGGGCCTCAGCTGACACTAGCTGATTGATAAGACTATGTGACTGGGGATCTAAGCTTCGGGTCTGTGGGGGCATCAGAGCCGAGTGAGCAGAGTAGTTAAAAAGGTGCGGTAGGTACTGATAGTGCGTGGACACTGGAGTCCCAATATATTGATCCCTGAGTGCAGTGAATCCATTCAGCTCCACAGACCTACTGAAAAGGAAAGATCTATTTAATAGACTGGACAAACTCCATCTAATTCATTACAATCTTTCATCCAGCTCAGGGACAGATGGAAATAAGAATGCTTCATAGAAAAGAAAAGGGATGAAAAATCCCTTCTGGTTAAATTCTGTGGTGAAAGCAATCAAGAGCATGCAGACCAGCTGCTCCATACTTGCATCAGGTCCAGCCTGACCTCCATGCTAGTTCCATTTAATGTGACTTTCTAGAAACGCTGCTGCTTCGAAAGCATTCTTAGACTAAATCACATAGCCAAGGTTTACGCTAAGCATTTCCATCTCTACTTACTGAGAGGCCCAGAATTTAGGTTTGTGAATAAAAAGGTTTACAAAACTTATGAATAAAAATATTTTCATTTACATTTTTAAAACAACTGATAATGGAAGTGTGTGTGCGCATGGGGGGGGGCATTGGTTTGATATTTAAACATTCTTTCCAGTGTTTGCAACCCAAATACTCAAACACTGTGCTAGGGGACACAAACCTAAGAGTAACACAAACTATAAAGTAATTAGAAAATCAAATATGTTGACTAGCTCATTTTCAATATACAAACAAAATAAAATGGAAGAAAGTGAGCAGACACCATTACTAGGGAAAAGGTAAATTATGTGTATAAAATGTTCAGATTTTCATAATCTGAAGTGGTATTAAAACAGATTAAGATATCTGCTTTAAAAGGTAAGACCTTTAACCCAACATTCCTTTGCCATTCTTTCATGAGAATTTTACTCTCCGATCACACTGGATTGATCTAACACAGTGTATATGTCTCTAGCTAAAATATGTTCACGAAGAGGTCAGCATTTGCAAGATGTGTTTGAGTTACACAAGCAAAATGCTTATTTTCACTTTTGGCCCAAAATGTAGCCCTCAGGGAAATACAGGCAGAGTTACATTCATCTGAAACTCTTTCAATGGAAACTCCCACCTTGAAGACGGAGTAGAAACAGGTGATGGCTGGTTGCTCTCAGAAACTCCATTCCCAGGAGAACTATGGTCACTGTCTCCATTGTTACTCCAAGAGATGTTTGCCTCCCCCTCAAATTCTTGTCCAGACATAATTCTTTCAATCTCCTCCTCTGATATCTTTTGGGTAAAAATTATTACATTTAGTGATAAACTTATTCCAGCCAAGTACATAACTAAGCAAGACTGAGTTGCACATACCACTGGAGCGACATATACTGCTACTTTAGCATGGAAAAATTACTAAAACCTAGAATTTTTTGAGAGGGGTCTTTTATATGGGAGGAACATTCAAATATACTTCCATGCTTTTCTTATTGTTTTTCCTACTTTTTACTAATGAGAGATTTGTTTTTAAATAAGGATTACAGAATTATCTGACTGCCCAGAGTCATAACAGTACAAGCCAAGTGAAGTCAATGTGGTTCTACTTAGAGGAGGAAGATGGTATAAATGAGGCCAGAATGAGAGCTTAAGGCAGAAAGAGAAAGTTACTGACCTTATAGTAACTGGAGTTCTTTGAGATGTGTGGTCCCTATCTGTATTCCATGGAGTATGCATGTGCTCCACGTGCCAGGAACTGGAGAATTTAGAAAGCAGCGTCCATTGGTTCACACATGTGCCCCAGCTCACCTCATGCCTCTGACAGAGGAGATAAAGTGCAGGGCAGACCAACCACCTCTCCAGACCAACCACCTTTTTCTTCTCCACTGCAAATCAGAGAAGATCCGAAGCAGAGGGGAAGGAGGGCAGGTAGTGGAATAGAGATAGGGACCACACATCTCGAAGAAGCTCCAGTTACTATAAGGTAAGTAACTCTCTTTTCTTCAAGTGCTGGTCCCTATGTGCATTCCATTGTGGGCGATTGACCAGCAGTACTCAAATAGGAGAAGAGTGCTAGGTCATAGATGGCAGAGCCAAATGAAGGACTGCTGTTCCAAAAGATTCAATCAGCAAAGGAGTTCTGCACCAAGAGACAGTGTCAAGCAAATGTGTGGACTGAGCTCCATGTAGCTGCTTTCCAAATATTAAATAGAGGCACCTCTTGAAGTGACACCATAGATGTTGCTTGTGCTCTTACCCCATGAGGGGAAGATTAAACAGCTGCTAGAGCAAAATACAGCCAGAGATCCATTTTGAGATTCTTTGAGAGGATATAGCCTGACCCCTGACCCTTTCTGCTATGGGATTTCTTGATTGTTTCCCTGCTCTGCAGGTAAAAAGCTAAGGCTCGCTGAATGTGAAGGGAATGCTGTCTTTCTTCTGAGGATGCGCGAGATTTTGAGAACACCACACGTAAGTAGATACACTGGTTCAGGTGAAATGCAGAGACTACTCTGAGAATGAATTTAGGGTGTAGACATAATGAAACTCTGTTCTTATGAAATACAGAATAAGGAGGACCTGCCATCAATACCCCAAGCTCATCAATCCTCCCGGCTGAGGTGATAGCTACGAGGAATGCAACCTTCATGAATAGGACAGACACGGAGCAAGAAGCTAATAGTTCAAAAGGAGGCTTAGTTTAGAGAACAAGGTTCAAGCCCATTGAGCAGTAGGCCTTTTTTTCTTAAATAGGCAGAAAGGTTCTGATTGACTAGCAGATTCTGGAAAGGCCTAGATGGTGTGCAAAGATCAAGTAGCCCCGTGAAGGCAGATGGTATACACTGACTGCTGACAAGCAGACCCATAACGAATTGACAGGCAAACCTGCTGTCTTCAAGGAAAACATATAGTCCAGAATGAACGGAATATCTGTGGCTTCTGGAGAAATAGGCCTGATGCGCCCAGATAAACGCTTCCCCTTGACTAGGTAACATTTTCTAGTGGAATCCTTCCTATGAGAAAAGACATTCTGCACAGCTTCAGAACATGATTGCTCTAAGGACGATGCCCAAACAAAAACGAGGCTCTGAGATGAAGCAGCCATTGGCTGGAATGCCTGATATCGCCATGCCCCTGAGTCAGGAGACTAGGACGTGTAGGAATGTGATCGGTGCCCAAAATGACATGGGTAGGAACCAAAACCATCTGAGCCAGTTGAGGGCAATGAGATTAACTCATGCCCTTTCATGCCAAACCTTGTGCAAAACTTGAGGCAAAGGAGTGGTGGTGGAGGGAAGGCATAGTTCAGATCATCTGACTAGGGAAGGAGTAGAGTGTTGCCCTATGAGTAGCAACCCAGGGCTCCGCTAGAACAGTATATGTTGCACTTTCTAGTTTGTTGGGGAGGAACAGGTCCCTGGTGGGATCCCCTTTAGAGCAAAAATATTGTTTACCACAGAGTCACGAAGCTCCCACTTGTGATCAACTGCAAATTGTCGCTGAGAGAGTCCACTAGCACATTCTGGTTTCCTGGGAGGTAGACACTGACAGGGTAATCTGATTGCCAATGCACCAGTTCCACAGACTGACCACTTCTGCACATGGCAGGGGGGAGGGAGCAGGTGAAGCTTGCTCCTTGTTTGTTGATGTAAAAGCCGGTTGTGATGTTGTCTGACACTGTGAGCGCATGGTGACCTTGAACAAATGGGGGAAAGGTTTCGCAAGCCCTTCGAACTGCTTGTAGCTCTAGAACATTGATGTGCATCCGGACTCTCGAGATGTCCAGATGCCTTGTTCTGTACGGTTGTCCACGTGGACTCTCCAACCCAACAGGGATGTATTGATAATGACTGTCCTGTCTGGTGCAGAGGCTACTGCTGATTGAAGAGCGGTCCTGGCAGCCATTTTGCTTTCCTCTGTGAGAGCCTGGAGACAAGCTCTGTCAATGGAGTCGGAGTTTTGAATAGTCCAGGAAGTCATACTTGGCCAACAGTGCTTGGTAGCTGGCTATTCTGAACTGGAGGCTAGGAGAAGAAAATACTTTCCCCTTCCCAATAAGCGGAGATGCTTGCCCTGTTTATCAATCAGGGTAGATTGAGGGTGTTACTGCCTAGAACTCTCTACAGCCATTTGGACCCCCAAAAATTAGGAGTAGAATGAAAGAACAGAAATTCCATCACCTTGGCTGGGACACAGTACCATTTCTCTGCCCTCTTGGGCATGGAGGTGCAGGTCGCTGGGGTTTGCCAGACCCCGCCTAGCTGGCTCCAGGATAGTTTTATTAACGAGGAGCACTATTCTACTGGAGCCAGAGGACTGAAGGATGCTTGTGTTGGAGCTTGTGGAGGAGCTTGTGTTAAGGCTCCTGAACCTCCTCAAGAGGAATCTGCAGCTCCCCTGCAATTTTACAAAGGAGTTTCTGGAAATGCTTATAGCCATTGGAGGAGGCTGGAGACATTGAAGTCACTACCTCATTTGGCCATGAAGACGGCAATCTCATCTGATTTTGTAGAACTGCTGGATCCAGTGTGTACTTCTATTCCTCAGTAGAATCTGGGGGCAGCTCCAGATGTCCCCTCGAAGGGGAGGGAAGGGGTGACTCTCCAGGAAACCAGACTGACTCTGTGAGATGGTACTGGTCCCATGGCCCCCAGCATGGCCAAAAGGATGGGTCAAATGGGGTTGTGGTTGTCCCTAATGCATCAATGGCATGATGAGGCAGAGGTTGGTCCCAAGCTGTTCCAGGAAGGTGTTTTGGAGGAGGACGACATAACGATTCATCTCCCCATGAGGAAAAAATGACTTTAGTTCCAATACGTTTGCCATTGGAAGGAAATCACAGCCCAAAGATGGACAGGGAGACAAACTCCTTCAAAAGGCCGGCTCCCCTGGTGGAGTCATAACCTCTCTCTCAAGAGAGGGAACCAAAGGAATGGGAGATTCAGGGTCTGAGAGAGCGAAGATGTCGTCAGAAGCAGCATAGGTCTCGTCTCTTACCAAAGAGAGAAGAGTCCTGTTTGCCTGAACCACCAGAGCCACAGTAGAGACAGCGAGCCAAAGCCATTAAAGTCAGATGGAACCGTGTATGACCAATGCTCTCGGTCTTCATTGGTGCCGGGGGAAACTCAGGGCTTGTGCTCAGGAGATACTGGTACACCTGATCATGATGTGGTGTCAATGAAGCCCTAGACTTGTGGGCTGCCTTATCATGCCTCAGATTTAGTATGTACTACGTTCTCTTGGGCTGAGTTAGTGCTCAGTTTAGGGAGGGCCACATACGACTTCTTTGAAGTGGATTTGGAGGAAGACTTAGCCTCCTGCTTATGAGAATGCGCCCTGCTCTCCCAACAAGACCCCACTGAGGGATCTGTGGGGGTAGACTCCTTTGCTCCTGATTTAGACCTCATGGAAGTAGGCATGCTGCTTGCTGAGTCAGGCCAATATACGGGGAGAGGAAGGGGTCCCCCAGCTACAGTCTGATAGTGGCCTCATGGGCCTTTCCATTAGGTGCTTCCTAAGGGGAAGTTCCACCCTTTCAGGGTATGGCTGGAGAACAAACAGCAGATACTGCACCTTGCTGCAATGTGGGCTTCCACGAGGCAGTACAAGCAGCATTGGTGGTCGTCACTGATGGAGGAGGATCACAGGCAGGAAGCAGAAATTTTGAAGCCCATAGTCCTGGGCACAGTCCAGTACCCAAAGAAAATCTGGGGAAAGGGTGGTGCTCCCCAGGTCAGAGAGACTGGCTAACTATAAAACATTAAAATGGAGAGATAAAAACTTCAAAACCCTCGAATACTAAAACTATTTAGAGATATCTAAATATACTTTCACAGCTAAAGAAAAAACCTGAAGCATCAGAAACAGGAGATTCCAACCCGGATCAGGCAGTGGTGAGAAGGAACCGGAGAGGCTGTCAATCTTCCCTACCTTTATCTCCTCAGTTGGAGGCGCAAGGTAATCCAGGGTGCATGTGCGGAACAATGGACACTGCTTTCAAAATTCTCCAGCTTCAGGCATACCCACTGCATACCCACAGTGAAATGCACATCGGACTAGCACTTGAAGAGCAATTACTAGATCTGGAGCATTTTGCTCCCTTACAGCCCACAGCATTTCCCTACAGACACATGCAGTTAAATCAGAGAGGTGATTGTCTCAGGCAGTGAAATTTGGAATTAATGTTCCAGATGCAGCAGAAGCAGCAGCTGGGCTGGGATCAGTATTATTCAGATATTTCTCTCTCCTTTTTTTCGTATGCAGCCCATATTTCCTTTCCTTCACGTCCACTCCAGCTTTGTGCTGGAGTGAGTAGAGATTTTCATAGATGCACAGCCATGGACAATGTCACGTAAGGCTCTTTCTATATTATATCTGTTTTATTAAAATAAATAGTATCTTTAAGATTGCCATTTTCCAGCCTGCAGCAAGAAAAGCTATCATTTCTCACTTGTTCAGCAGAAGCTATTGTGCCAAATTACCTAGCATTTTATAAGACATCTCCAGACATGCTGCCCCATCAATCAGGAAGACATTTATTGGGTGCCCCACTTGCAACAACTTAAGAAATTGTGGTATGGACACTGCAAGATTTACTGGGAGCTTTGCAGGGATTGAAGTGTTTGTCCTGACTTACGAAGGACAGAAGGTTTCCTATAGTCTGATGAAGTAGTTTAGAGATTACATGAATAAAATGACAGCTAGCTGATAACCTATAACCCACTGGGGCCGTGTCTTGTCTCTCTACGGCCAGGCAAGATCAGGGCTTTATTGACAAATCTGCTGCCTAAATGGAATGCATCCTTAATGACACGGGGCTGGCTGGAAGATTGTCACCAAATTAATTCAGGCCTAAATCTTGGGCCTTGTTGCTTCCATGGCATAGAGCCTCAAGATGCTAAGTAACCTCCCTGGGTTCTGCAGTGCAGAAGCCAACACAGATCCAAAAGAGAAATATCCAGCACATTCAAGGCAGTTCTAAACACCTACATAGCCTTCCTGGGGTGCGTTGTTCATGACTCTGCCTCATGCGGCAGTTAGGAGCAGCAGAAATGATGTCAAGGGAAGCTCTGAGCACATGCAGCCTCCCTGCAGGATAGCGACATTTTCCCCCCTTCGAAGACAATGACTGGTTCACCTTCCCCATTTACAGAAGTAGCATGATGGTGTCTATGTACAAATGTGCTCTGGTGTCACATGATTAAAGGCTAATAAACAGTACAGAAGCTGAAGAGCACTGCATTAGGGAAAGTGAAAGTACGCTTACCTGAACAGGTCCAATACTTTTGTTCCTGCCTCCTGGCATGCCATCTTCTCTGATTGCTGAAAGGAAAGAGCAAAACGCTGGTTAGGAACACCACTATTCTTTCACATTCTGGAGTACTATTACACAGAGAACACCTGGGCTGTGGGAAATTGCCTGCTGTCTACAGAGACACTGAATTGGAGTTTTATTTTGTTAAATAAGGCAGCTTATGTATATTTCCCCTAGGGGGAAGGGAGAGGCCGTGTAACATGCACTGAGATTCCCACTTGCAATGGGAATCATAAAAATACTTACTTGGCTGACAGGGGCAATCAGAGATTTAAGTAATATTTATATAGCCATTGCAGAGCCTCGAGTGAAAGGTGACGTAGAAATGCAAAGTACCATATCATCACCAACTGCCTGAAAACTCAAGAGATGATAAAGGGAAAGCACAAACATCCCACTGTACCACTAATGAGAACTGTGCACAAAACCAATAGCAAACACCTCTCTGGATTAAACCAGGAGCCTGTCAGAGTGTTAACTGATTCCCTCTAGTGTTGAGGCTGCAGACAGCACAAAAGAAAAGACGCTATTGCACAGGGTAAGGTCTCCTCGAGACACCACAGAGCATGGAAAGGATACACTTTACATACAAGTTACCTGTATGTGAAGCAGTGACTTGAAATCCTGGCTGTTTGACTAGTTAAGCAGTTTTGTTCCAAAAGGAGGAAGCCCTTTGGAAGGCTTCTAAATAGTGAGGCGGCATTTCTTAAAGGCTCAAACCATTTATAGAAAGTCTCAACTGTATTCAATTTAGAGCTAGTTCCACCTTTATTTGGCGTTTTCTCTATTCTCCCACAACCCCACTTTCTTCTATTACCAGGGAAATCCTGCACGGGAAAAAGACCATTGTGCCCAAGGATTTCAACTGCTCCTGCTGCTTATTCTTCCAGATGAAACCCCTCTTAAGTTTGTGAAATTGTGATCCAATAACCCCTTAATGCTGGCAAGGAGGTTCCAGGAATACCCTGATTCTGGTAGGTACATTCTGGTTTACCACAGAATGTCATGTGGGGTCTTTAGTGCAAGCCTGGGACATGCTGGTCATTAGTATCACACTGAAATGTACGTACTGACATAGTCTGGAGTTACGTATATAGACAGAAAAGAGGTTCCTAGAGCGCATACAAAGGTCTGAGTCTCCAGCAGAGGCGAAAAACAGACGAGGTGTTTATTCACCTGTCGCTCTGTTAGCTTGCAGTGCTTAATTCGCATGCTAACACTCATTTACATACAAAGTCAATGGAGAGATGTGAAATCAACAGGGAAGCAGCGCACAGGGAAAAAGCCAGGGGTGGTTATCCTGTCTCTGAGGACAGACAGTGAACATTGGGGAATACAAGCAGAAGACAAAAAGGGGCATCCCCATATCCTGCATGTAGGAAACAAATGGACAGTGTGTTTACATTCTTGAAAATGAAATCTCAGCCAGTCTTGATTGAAACACTGCGAGGCACTTTGGGGGTGAGATAAACATTTTTAGCTAGGAGGTTAGACTGTTAGTTAACTTTAGTCTCTACAAAGCATGCTATGATTTTGTTTTATATGTAACCACCATTTTTTGCACTATTCATACTTACTATCACTTGAATCTTGACTTTTTGATAATAAACATTCTTGTTTTCACTATAAACATATCTCAGTGCTGAGATCAAGGTGCTTATCCTGAGTCAACTCATACAAGCTGGTGCGTACACCATGGGCATAGTTTGGGGAGGTGGGAGGGGCATTCTCCCCCAAACTGCAAGCTTCAGGCAGGTGTGAAATTTACCCACACATGAGCAGCCCTGTTGGCCTGACTGGTGCTGCCCCCCCAAATACAGAAGTCAAACTACACCTATGGTGCACTGTACACTGTTTTGGGGCAGCAGATCTGGAATTTCTGAGAGTGTTCAGTGGATAAGTCGCTGACCATTACAGGGAAATGCTTCAAAGGGACTCAAGGACTGGGGTGCACATATTGTAAGGAAAAGTAAGAGCGGGCATAGCCCAGAGGAGTGTGCTTGAGTGACTAACAGGTGGCTCTGTAAAGGAGCGGACAGCCAGTTAAGCATAAGCAAGACTCCCTCAGGCTGGAGGGAGGGGGGTAAACAAGATGACTCTTAGTCCTGAGTATCCTGAGAATCATCACATAGGTCACAATCCCTTTCCTGGCCACCCACCGTAGACACAGGTGGATGTGGAAGAAGACTCATCCCAGCTACAAAGCAGCCTCTTGCTGCTGTGGGGTGCCCTCACTCTCCCTCTGCAGGGGCTGATAAAAGACTCATGCAGCAGTGCACACTAAGGGGGCAGGAGTAAAAAAATAAATAAATAAATAAAAAACAAAAACAAAAAAAAGAAAAAGGACAAACTTCAGCCCCAGTACGAATAATCCCAGTGAAGCCTAGTGACGAGACACTGTTTCAACAGAGGTTCTCCAACATTTTCATTCTTCAGAGCACTTTGTAGGTGCGATGCCTTCAAGGTACGTTTACCCTGCAGCTCAGAGCGCGCCTCGCAGCCAGGGCCGAGAGACTCTCACTTGTGGGGCTTGAGCAAGCGAGCTAAGAACAAAAGAGTGGAAGTTGAGGCTCGGGATCCAGCTTGAGCTGTCAAGCCTACCTGACTCCCAAAGCTGGAGAGGCCAACCTGCAGCCTGAACCACAAGGCAAGGGAGAAGCCACCACAGCCAAAGCTGTACAGAGAAAATGGCATCACCTCTGGTCTGGCAGTCTGCGGACTGGCATGCAGGTAAGGAGGCAGCAGCAGCATTCTTCATTAGCCTCAGGAGAGAGAAGATTGCATCCACAGCCCCATAAAACCAGGCGGAGTTGATGAAATACAGAATGCCTGAAGGATGCCTGGGAGCTAGCATCACACACATGGGGTCTGTGTTTTGCAGCATGCTGTGTCACTTCAGCACTGCCCACCACCCTGCTGAACTGGTCTGACAAGCTGCCAGCCACCCTTCAAAATAGGTATGTGGAACCAGAAGAGCAACTACCTCCTACAACCTCCTCTACTCTTGAGCCTACTGTCTATCTGCAGTTGAATTGTAATGCTTACCCTGAACACTCGGTCACTAAACTGGATTTTCTCTTCCTTTTGTTTGCTTATCTGGTTTTCATAGCAAAGGTGTAATCCAGATGAGGGCTCTAGCTGATGCAAGCACCACACTACTTGGTATTCCTTTAGGACACTGGTGATTTTTTTCCCAGCACTTGGAGGTTGGGTAAAACACCATTATATATATTTTTTTTTCTGCCAGGCCAGCACTGTGCAGTCACCGTGTTCAGAGAAGATGCACAGGAGTCTGTTGTACTTTAATCAGAGAAAATCTTAAACTGAGTTCTTCATTCAAATTTTGTCTGCTTCATCTGGAACGCACTCTGTGGTCTTGTTCAGCCTTCTTTTACAGTTTTTGAGAAGCACTAAACTTCAAACATTAAGTCATCTCTACGACTACAGGACTACTCCCAGGCTGCAGATCTGGAAATGGTTATCCATGCTTGTATCAGCCCACAGCAAGAGAATTATGGAGCTGTGGTGGCTGCTCTGTCTGACAGAGTGCTGCATACATTGCAGCTGGTGCAGAACCAGACTGCCAGATTTACACGATCTGAACATGTTTCATTCATTTTCAAACCTTTGCATTTGTTCTTGGTTTAAACAAGAGACATTTTAACTTAGAAGAGCTGCTAAATCAAGCCCTTGTGATACGTTGTACTTACCAATACTACTTTATTCAGAGATCTGCAGAGATGCTGCACATCTGGCAGCAGCAGTCCTTTCTGCTGTTCGGCACCCCGATTTTGGACTCCCCCTTTCCTTACACAATAGTAATTACAAGGTGCTTTGCCTGCCTCAAGGTGTTGTTTTTTTATCATGGTTGGAAACGTCATTTATTTAGTATGTTTTTGAGTGGGATTTTTAATAGAGATTGTTGTGACTCCGTGTGAAGTGCTCCCAGTTCTGTAACTAGCCTATGCCTGTAGAAGTGATGTTTGGTGATGGTTCACATGTTGGGAACAGTTCTGTTAACCTGTGTAACATTTCTTTCATGACTTACATGCTAGAAAATACACGGTGCTAAAACAGGCTGCTCTCCAAGCATTCCTGCACTCCCTGTCTTGGTTACAAGGCACTGTCAAAGGCTCTTCGAGAGAGAAATGGCAAGTTGTAAGCTGAACACATAAGAACATAAGAATGGCCGTACCGGGTCAGACCAAAGGACCATCCAGCCCAGTATCCTGTCTGCCGACAGTGCCAGGTGCCCCAGAGGGAGCAAACTTAACAGGTAATGATCAAGTGAATGCCGAGGGGCCTGCCGACCCTACAAAAATATACATTTAAACATGGTTGTGAAATATATTTGCGGTCCAATCAGACTATAACTTCTTTTCTGGCCAGTGAGGACAGAAAACCCCCCAATATGGAATTATGCTTTAACCTTGGTTTCTACAGGGGTAAAAAGATGAGCAACTTTCCTGTCCACCCAACAGCCATATTATAACACAGCTGAACCACAGTTCGCTTTGAACATGGTGATTTGATAAGTTACACAGGTCTGGTTTGAAATACCCTCCCCCCAAGTTTAATTAATTAATTTTTTTAAACACACACCTGAAAAGCCATCCAGCCTGGAGTGTCGTAAACAGCTATAAATAATGTTGTTACCAGTCACCCTCTTTTTACCATTCTAAGAGAACATCTGGTTTTTATCTGCAGAAAAAGCCCTGACTATTTGACTTTGCTCTTCAATGAGATTAATTAATGGAGTTTCCCAGAAGGAAGGAAGGAAAGAAAGGAAAACTAGTCTGTATTTCAATGTGGTATGCCTGAGCAGTGGCCAGGAGATGTCGCTGTTTCCTTCTGAATGAACAGCAGCTAAAGCCTTCAAATATTGAGACTTACCATTTAGAATAAAACCCTGAAGGACATCGATCAGTACCTTTGTGCAGATCACAAATGAAAGCAACTACGCCCACATAATGCCACAACAGGAAAACCTTCTGTCTGTGTAAACAACAACTCTAATGAGTGCAAAAAGTATCCTTGTAATAGATGACAGTTATAAGGCCGGGCGGGGGGGGGAAATGAGAAAATCCAATAATTAAACTGGAGAAAGGGGGAAAAAATCATCAAGGGAATGGAATAAGTACATGCAACAACACAGAAAGCCACATGGGCCATGATCAAAGTACTTCGAATTCTAACTCTCTCTGAAGACCTTTACTACAGGTCATACTTTGTAAAGATTGTTTTTAGATGCTTTCTGAACCAGAAAAAACACACATGAATTCTTGTAATAAAAATATTTTCAAATATAGAATCCTTGGAACATAAATGATAAGTTTACATTAGATAATTTATAACATAGGCAAACACTCCCAGTATTTGTAACCTCCAGTGCATAACATGGGACACAACAGCCCAGTCACACCTTGGGTGTCTCCCTATGTACAAAGGCAGATTAAAGGATTCCCGGAATTTACCGGAGTCCACTGAAAACTGGGACTCCATCGCCTATTGCAGGGCCGAGACTTGGAATGAAGTGAGTCCAGGGAAAAGGGAGCTAAGAGGAATGAGGCCTGCATCACTTCACAGTAATCCCCCATCGGCCGCTCAAGGAGCAATGGAGGTTTAAAGTTTTGAGGGTCGATATTTAAAGAACAGATTACTGTATAGTTTTGATGATGTCTGACAACTGCTAGGGGAAGGTGGTGCATTTCTGGTGTGGCAAGGGCCTCTCACTGATAGACTCAGCATTATAACATCTACGAGAAGGTAGGAGGCAAAGCACACCAACCAGGAGAGTAAACTGACCATTTCTCCAACCCTGGGGAGTTTTGATCATTCAGAACATAAAATTCTCCAAGTTTAAATTTAGCCAGGACTAACCCTTGTTCCTACTGAGCAAAATGCCCTGGGATCTTTTATGAGCACAAATGGTCAGGGCATCATTTTTTTCATCTCATCTCAAACACTATTTACTGTAATAGGGGTTCCACTATAAAACAGTATTTGTGGAGCTCTGGGTTTAGTGACTATATAACATTCTGTATGAACATCTAAGAATGAATTTGGTGAGTGGCTTTCACATTAGTGATAACAAAGTCTTAGGAGAATTAATAGCTGGGTTTAAAAGAAACGACATTTCTGCTTCTGAATCCAGGAAGCAGCCTTTCCCACAATGACTACTCACTTGCCTTCTGAGGCCTAATACCCTCTATGCATATCAAAGGAGCGAGCCTGAACAATCACTATATTACAGCTTCACCCAGTTCTACTCAATTTCCTGTTTGTTGTTGCGAAGTTAAAAAAAATCTGCTTTTAAAATTTAGGAGGCCACATTCCCAAGATTTAAATGGTCAAAATGTTGATGTGTCAGTGAACACCAATGCATACCAAAATCAAACTAGGAAGGTTAGTTTTTAAAAATCAGTTCTTTATTCCAGGGAAGAGTAAAAACAATCCTTTTCAAGTTAAAACAGGGATTTGATGGGCTAATTAACCACATCAAAACTTCTTTACTGGAGCACTTTTCTATTTAAATTAAAAGCCAGCATATGTGCCCTAGATTACAAAAACCCTGCATGGCCCAGTTAACCACACACCAGTCACCCCCTGATCAAAATGACAACCATATTATCTGATGCTGCATGGCATTTTAGAACAGTTGCTTCTATCAGTGTTCAGCTGAAAGGAAATACAGTATAACAAAGATTTACTTTAGGTCTTTTCATAGACAATGTCTAAAGTGAATATTCCATTATAAAACTGTTGCCCATAACTCCTCTCCCTCCACTGACTCTGTTAGTTTTTGGACAGTAATTTCTGTGACCACGATTATTTTAATAGCTATGATACAAATGCAGTAAAAGCTACCACACGAGCTAAAACAAATGGATTTTCTCCCCAGTAGTAGAGGGGCAATCACATCAGACTAAATAAGAAGCTAATGCGACAGGTTTTCAAACTGATCAGTGTGGTTCCACACTTTATCTACACGAGGAGATTATAGACAGAGCTCCCCAAATTGAAAGTGCAGAGCTCCTACTCTGCATCACCCTTCTTGGTGAAACTGTACCTGGCAGAAAAGAGGCAGACGATTCATGAACTATTACGATACAAGAGCCACCTCATGAAGAAAGTTTTAAGTGTAAAAGGGCAAATTCTTAGGGGGATGATTAAGGAAAGGTCTAACTGTGGCGTGTGATTACAACGTCAGGCACTCCTGATGTCCGTGAAATCTTTTACTGTCCCTAACTTTCAAGGCCTTTCTGTTGTCTCTAGGGATTTTTTAACTGGCTATTTAAAGCTGTTTCAAGGAGGAGTAATCCAGCAAATGGTAAGTATAGTAAAAGTCCCTTCCCCTGCCCTTTCCAAAAACATTTGTCCTTGCTAGAACGCCATGTTTGGTTACGTTTTAAAATCAATCTTAGCAAAAGTCACTTTTCTAATTCTAGTAACGGAGGCACAACCACTGGTTTCCTTAGCACGGCATAAACGAGCTGGCCCGTATTTCAAAAGTGAAAGACAACATGCAAGGAGGGTGCCGCACTGTTACCCTCATTGAGTAGCTGATCACGGTGAACAATTTTAATTCCCATTTTTAAAATGGTGTCAGCTCTCAATTCCCCCCCCCATTGTAATTCAACAGTGTTTTGACAGAACTGTTTTGGAGCAAGCACACACAGGCCTTGTCTACACTAGCCTCTCTTCCCTAAAGTTTAAGGCAGGAGATGAGTACTGTATTCCCACAGAAAGCAAAAGAGACATTTAAGCAGAGCCCTGCAAATCCGCAGACCATTTTTGTGGATAGTAGATCGGATGCAGATACAACTGCAAAGGACTCTACTCACCGGCGGCGCCTGGCCTGCAGTGTCCGGCTCGGGCAGCCGAGGGGGCATAGCGCGCTCAGGGCCAGCAGCCAGTGGCACCCGCTCGCTGCGCCGCTTCCTGTCCAGCAGCTCGGGCCCCGCCAGCGTCCCCACCATAACACGGCCCAGCAGCACTGGCTGCGCTCCCAGTCCTGGGTCCGGCCTGCCGGCTCCTGGGCAGCAGGGCCCGCCCCTGGCCATGGGGACTGGAGTGGGCAGGGCTCCGGCTCCCCACCCCTCCGCCCCACTGTGATGCAACACACAGCGCTGCTGACGTGTGCCATCCCTCGTGAACCCCCGGGAGCAGCATGCGATGCAACGCCCCTTCCCTCTGCCCCCACCACGGCTTCTCCTCGAGATTCTGCCCCTTACCCCCAGTCCCCATCCTTGCGCTGCCTCTTCCCCCAGCCCCCCACTCGCTTCCTCTCCCCACCCCCAGCCCTTGTGAGATGGCTTGCTGCTGTGGATGCGGATACAGGTAAAAGACAGCTAGCAGATTGCGTGTCGGATCGCAGGCTGACCCTGGAGGATGCGGATCCTGCGCAGGGCTCTACATTTAAGTAGGGAGGAAATTCACTGCCTGAGCTGGATTAACCCTCTCTACCTGTAGAACACAAAAGCATGCCTATATTTGCCTTTTCTGTTAATAGGCAATCACACGTTTCTCACCCTCTGAGTGGTCAAATAAGATAATATTGTCTCAAAAATTTACCTCTAAAATGAGAAGAAGGTTTGAAAACTTTCACCCCAGAAAATTTGGGGAACATTATAAACCCCTGAAAACTGGGAGTTAAAATGAAAGTGCCCCCTCAATCAGATACCAGTGTGTAGTGTCACTAGCAATGACAAAATGATACATCAGTGTCAAAGCAGGTCTGTTGAGTAGTTTGACAGGTACTGTTCACATCCAGCACAGATTCCCAGAGCACAGCAAACACTGTTAGTAAACTGAACCAATACTGACTTTTGCACCAAACCAAAATAATGAGTGAAGGGGACATCCAGTCCCCTATGGGAGCACAGAGAGATATTCTTGTTAGGTTTTAACTGACTGTTTAAATAAAACCAAAATGTTATGTTTTGAAGGTATCGAAAACTCAAACAAAAGAAGAAATCTTTCTACCCTCTCACAGAAAGAGGTGGCTTCTGTCACACAGAGAAACTGGCTGCAACGTTCTGCCCTTTGTGTGCACACTAAACAATTAAAGAAGCTTAATTCTCTTTACCTTTCCTATTCATCCCCATCTGGAGGCACTTGAGCAGCCTGCAATACTGGCATCTGTTTCGCTGTTTGCGTGACATGACACAGTTCTTGTCTCGACTGCATCTGTAAACCCGCTTGTTGCAAATGCTCCTTTTGAAAAACCCTTTGCAGCCTTCACAGGAGATGATACCATAGTGTAGACCTGTAGCTCTGTCTCCACAGATAAGGCAGGTTCGCTGATCAACCCGGTCATCTGGAAGAAAAACAACACTTTGTAGTCAGAAAATGGCATGCCTGAAAAAATAAATGATCTGAAACCTTCCTTATTCAGTGAGATATGTGTGCCTCCACCCTCACCCCCCATGCCTACAACAATGACAATTAGATCACCATACACCCACAGAGCAGAGACTTGTGACACTCCTGGCCTACAGACACACCGCATACTCCTGACGGCACTAAGGCAGCCCTTAGCACCAGTGAGATGCTACAGACTATGGCTGAAGTGTGCATGGGAAAGACATCCCAGCTCAATCTCAGAAATGGCCTAATTTCAAATTAAATATTCAAGAAGATTTTAGCAGAAGTGTGTTGATACTGAAGACCTTTAACAAGAAAGGATGAGCATCTAATGGTTTGAAATCCAAGCAACATATTGTCCTTGGGTAGCCACAGCATTATTCTGTAACATTATCGCCCCTAAGGAAGGTGTGGCTAGATTAGATCTATAAAACATGGTGTCTCCTGTAAGGAATTGACAGTCTTCCACTGCAGACTTAAGCATCACACAAGGATCCGAGAGGGGAATGCCAAACCTGCTTCTTGAAAAAAAATCAAATCAAACAAAAAACAAACAAAACCACACTACAAGAAAGAAATAGGGCAAAGAGACACACTACCTGCTCTTTTGCACTCCCCCTTCCATGTACCACTTACAGACACTTGGTTATTTCCCCTAACCCTGCCATCTGCTACCCACTAATAAATAAATTACCTAAAAAGTGGCCAAGAGAGATTGCATCACATTTACATCATCAGAATCCAGCACCATGATAATACCATAGCAGAGAGAGATGCTGGCCTCCTTCTCAAGTAACGCAAAGGAAGGAGTTGAAATGAGTAGTGAAGGTTTCTTAACTGCACTAATATTATCTCCACCCAGAGCACAATAATCCAAGAGCTAGGCTTCTCATCAGTTTCAGTTTCCAAGGGGCAACAGAATAACAGATTACGAGAAGTGATTCATTACCAGCTAATACTGGGGTTTCTCCTTCCGCTCCCAGGCCTGAAATCTTCAGTAACATGTTAAATCTTGACTTTCCAGGAATCCCATTTGCAACCATAATAAACAAATAAAGCATTTCATTTCAATTTAAATTTTAGATTATTTCAGAGGAGATCAAGACCAAGAATTCGAATATGATCTGGTGGTGAGAAGGAGGAAGTAATACAGAGCAAAGTCTAAGATTCCTTAAAAAGAAACCCCACAGAAGTGCCCCATTCGCCCAGTAAGTTAATTTAACAAAAAAATTATACAAATGTAAGGGGACTGTTGGCACCTTACTGAAACTTAGTGTGTTTTTTGGTTGGCCCTCTCCCAGTACCAAAAGAAAGGGGAAGGGCCAATGAGATATCAAGACCCTGAGTCTGACAGTCCCCAGGGCCAATGGGGAAAGGCCAACCCTCAGGCCAGCAGCCTGACTGACAAGGCAGGCAGGCCAATGAGGGAGTCTGGAGCTGCCTGGCCAGAAGGGCTGAGCTAAGGAGAGAGCAGAGCCAGCGAGAACCAGAGGAACAGTCCAGGGAGCTGAGCTGGAGGCTGAGTAGCAGCAGCGCTGAAGCACAGTGGAGCTGGAGCCGTCCAGAGCCAGATGCAGTGAGCAGCTGGGAGACCCTGGCAGAGGGCCGGCCCAGTGCCGGGAGAAGCTGCCAGCCAAGAAGTCTTCAGGCCGGACCTGGAGAGGGATCATAAGTAGGGCCCTACCAAATTCACGGTCCATTTTGGTCAATTTCATGGTCATAGGATTTTTAAAATTCTAAATTTCATGATTTCAGCTATTTCAATCTGAAATGTCAGTGTTATAATTGTAGGGGTCCTGACCCAAAAAGGAGTTGGGGGGGTCGCAAGGTTATTGTAGGGGGGTTGTGGTACTGCTACCCTTACTTCTGTGCTGCTGCTGGCAGTGGCGCTGCCTTCAGAGCTGGGCAGCTGGAGAGCAGCGGCTGCTGGTCGGGAGTCCAGCTCTGAGCAGAGACGCCACCAGCAGCAGCAGCACAGAAGTAAGGATGGCCTGGTCTGGTATTGCCACCGCCACCGCCACCCTTACTTCTGCGCTACTGCCTGCGGAGCTGGGCCCGTCACTCTCCGGCTGCCCAGCACTGAAGGCTGGAGCACAGAAGTAAGAGTGGCATGGTATGATATTGCCACCTTTACTTCTGCGCTGCTGCTGGTGGGTGCTACCTTCAGAGCTGGGCACCCGGCCAACAGCCACTGCTCTTCAGCTACCTAGCTCTGAAGTCAGTGCAGAAGTAAGGGTGGCAATACCGCAACACTCCTAAAATAACCTTTTGACCCCCCTGCAACTCCCTTTTGGGTCAGGACCCCCAAATTGAGAAATGCTGGTCTCCCCCCATGAAATCTGTATTGTATAGGGAAAAGCACACAAAAGACCAGGTTTCACGGGGGGAGACCAGATTTCAGTCTGTGATGCGGTTTTCATGGCCATGAATTTGGTAGGGCCTTAATCATAACCCCAACGGAGGAGCTGATGCTGGGGGGAAGGGCCCTGCCACTTAGAGCCTGAGGGTGTTTGACCTGCAGGGTCCCTGCAGCCAGAGCCGTCCCTTGGGTACGGTGAATTGGGGCGACCGCCCCGGGCCCCACGCGTTGGGGGGGGGGCCCTGCGGGCGGGGAGGGGAGGCGAGGCGGGAGGGCGAGTGGGGTAAGGAGACAAACGGCATGCAAGGTGGGCGGGGGGGGGCAAGAAGGAGCCCACCTACCAGAACCTCCCACTCCCCTAGCGGATCCCACTGATCAGCGCCTCCCCCTCCCTCCCAGCCCCTACCGCCTGCTGTGGATCAGCTGTTACGTGGCATCAGGAAGTGCTGGGGGCGAGGAGCCAGGGCCAAGCTCGTTTGGGGGAGGAGGTGGAACTGGGCAAGGAAGAGGCGAGGTGGTGTGGGGCTTTGGGGGGAGGAGGGGAGTGAGGGCGGGGCCTGGGCAGAGCCAAGGGGAGCACCCCCTGGCAGTTAGGTCCCAAGTTTCTAATGTCTCAGGCCCCACACCACCCTAGGGACGGTCCTGCCTGCAGCACATGTGAGGAACAGACACTGAACTTCCCCTATGCTCCAGACAGGTCTGGTTTTGGTTTCCCCATGCCCACAAAGTGGGATTACTGGTTTCCTTTAACCTTACCCTTTTTTCCCTTATTTTTTCAATTGATTGCTGTTTAATAAATTGTATTGCCTTTGAACTACACCTCTACCCCGATATAACGCTGTCCTCGGGAGCCAAAAAAGTCTTACCGCGTTATAGGTGAAACCGCGTTATATCGAACTTGCTTTGATCCACTGGAGTGCGCAGCCCTGCCCCCCCAGAGCACTGCTTTACTGCGTTATATCTGAATTTGTGTTATATCAGGTCGCGTTATATCAGGGTAGAGGTGTATATGCAATGATCAGTGGGTCAGAGAAGCGTCTAGAGTGGAGAGAGTACCCTGGAGTGGGGACATCCGAGTCCCTGTTCTAAGTGACCACAACAAGATTAGGTGTCGAGTCCCCCAGGAATCCTGGGCCCAGCCTTGTCGGGATTACAAGGACACTGCCACACAGGAGAGTGGAAGGTCTCCTGTGAGAGTGGAAGGTCTCCTCAAGGTCAGGCAGACCTCTGGGTAAAGAGAGTGGGAACAGGGACTCAGATCCTTCCGCTAGCCAATTCCACCAGGGTAATGTATAAGCCAGGAAAGTTCCCCACAATAGTGGGACAATTCCCCCGCTTACACGAGGGCTTGTCAAATAAATTGCAGTTTGGATTCTGGAAAGTGATTATTTTACATTGCAATAACTGTCCTTCTTTATAATACCCTAATCATGTCACAAAAATGTAATTTTTCTTTATTCCACACTCAACATTACTGCAGAATTTAAACCACCATACTTCAGTGTCAAAATGAGAGACTTCATGGCTTCCCGTGATCCCATTTCATGTGTTTCTTTTAACTGTAGTTAATAAAGAACAGAGTTGAGATCAAAGGCTTGAGTGACACATTTCCTTACTAATGTGGTCCATGGATATTGTATTACCGCCAAGATCCATATTTTATTTCCAATTTTATCTTAGTTTTCATTTAAACATTCTGCTCAATATCGGATATTAACAGTAAATGTGTGCCACATATTAGGAAAATGCCAATACCTGTCCAAAGCTTGGAGGAAAACACCAGTTTATAACAGATTAATTCTAACAATGATGGATTTCAGATTCTCATGCAGACTCAAGGCACGACACTGGGGAGCATTAGCACATCAATTGAAATACTATGCTGTGTCTTTTACTTCTCCTACAGATTGCTCCTCCTCTCTGAGGTACTGTGCTAGTAGCACTACGAGGGCAGCAGCACTACCCCTTAGTTCAACAGTAGTGTAAGAGGAGAGGACAGCGCTCGGAAAAGCGATACAGCACAGACTGAGTGCAAACAGAGCACTACTGTGCACAGGGCAACCAGTGTATGCAGAACCATGCCTGGGGTGGAGTGGGTAGCTTGGTAAGCATGACAGGCTTGCTTCAGTGCTCAGGTTTCCATATGGCAGAAATAAATCAGTGTGAATGAGTTGGAGGTGGCTGGCAGAAGCCAAATTGGACTTCCACATGGAAAGCTTTGCTCTAAGTCAACTGACATGATCAGAGAGCGAAAGCAGAGAAAATTTGGCCAACAGATACACATTGATCTCTCTGCTATATAAACACGTATGGTTATAGCTTGTGTTTTGTTCAGGCAGGTATGAGACACCAGAAAGATGGGGTTGTTTCTCTGTTTTACCCCAGGAGTATCAGCAAAAGCTTTGCTGTGCAACTGACACACAAGAATCCAAATGAACATTATACAAATGATGATAAGGTTAAGACACAAAGAAAAAAATCCAGTCAATTCCCTTTACAAATCTTAATGAGAGCCTTTTGGATGAAAAAAATGTAAATTGTACTACTCCCAGCAATAGGAGCTGTCATATTAAATTTGGTATCTTAAGACGGTAATATTCCCACTGAGACAGAATAGGGCTGATGCATGGCTCAGGAAGGATCGCAGTGGGCATGTAGTAATTTTCATAGACAGAGATGTCAAACTGAAAGGAAAATAAAGTAAATGATGGCTAAAGCAACTGACTTTGTTAACCTAGATGTATTCTCATTATCTCGTATCTACACAGTTAGACCTAAATCTTGCTTCACATTACAAGTCGGTTGTACTTAAAATAATTCCATCAACTTGTATGTAAAGCCTTTTTCTGCAGAACGTCCCAACCAGGGCCAAATATGCTTTAACTCTTGTCATCCCATGCAAATCATGTACACAACAGATTTTTAACCATACAATTTTTTCTTGTTATACACAAACTGACTTTAAAAAATAGATGTTATTCAAGTATGTTCAGAGAGGAAGTACAGAGTTGAACTGTTACCGTTTTCAAATTATAATTTAATCACACCAACCTTCAGTTTGAGCAAGTGTAAAATATCCAGAGCAAATCTTTTTTTTCCACTGAATTAGAGAAATATAGTCTCCTGTAAGTAGGAGCCTTTTCACATAAAAAGTCCCCATCTCTTCAACTGTGTTGCTAAGACCCTGAAATTAAAGACTCAAATGGGGGGGGGCTCAACTGGAATTGAAAACAGGTGCAAGTGAAATTTGTTTTCTAAATAGTGTTTACAGTGAATAAAGAAATAGGATTTGCCATTTCATTGTACATAACAGCAAACAAGTATGTTTCGTGACCACACTTCCAGTTCAGGAAGAGCAGCTCCAAGAATGAAAGGTAACAGGACACACACACACACACACACACACACTTTCTGAATCAGGAATGTCCTATCATGAGTAGGTGCATTTTAAAATGTTTCCCACCAGGAACATACTGTAACTCAGCCTGGGTTTAGTTCCTTCAATTTCTTCTTGATAATCAGCTTAACACTGTGCACAGGAGACCAGGCATCTAAACTCACTTATACACAGATTCTATCAGCATCCAAAGCAATTGCCCATTATATTTTTGATCCTCCTAAGGTGGATACTGCCAGTACTTCCTGAGCCAAATGTTGATCACTAAGGATCAGAGGCCATACATACATTTAATTTTGTTTTTGTTTTTACAAAAAGTCCCAGCAGTGTCTATTCATTCTCTTGCTGCTGCTTCGTTCAAATAAATTATCTCAGTCCCAAAGTCTTTCTGCTTTCCTTTAAGTGTTTACATATTACAAGAGGATCTTTGCCTGTAAACCCCCTCACTTAATTTTAATAAGTGAATGGAAAAACAAATGTAAGATGGATGTTTGTCCTGCTTTTTGAACTACTTACATTTCTGAGTGTCCAACTGAGACTGTTTGATGGCCCCTTTGCTGAAATCATGGGAGAAAAGTGTGGTAAATGAGTATTAAACATTGCTGAACTCTAACCACTGCTCCCACAGTCTAACCCCATAACTGCTGAAGCCGTATTTGTCACAGCCAGTCCTGAGTATGCTACCAGGGGAGGGGGGGAATCATTTGCAATCTATCCCAGTTTGGGTCCTGTAAATCCCTCATTAATCCAGCTTCCAGCTGTTGTAATTCAGCATCTCCAGTAGGCACTGAATTCAGCAGCTGGGCTTTTCAGCACACACTTGTGAGTGCAACTGGCTCAGGTTAGTTTATGAGTTTGATCTTTGCAAGATTCCATCCTTTCTCATTTCATTGGCATTAGCTCACTCCTCTCCTTCCATCTTCAAATGGCCTTTGTGTGTTCCACATGTACTGACTATATCCCATGCTCCTCAGCTGTGGAATTGGATTCTTTTTATTCAGAATATACAGCGCTACAATATCAGGGTCAGATTTGAAGGATCAAGTTAAAAGCTGCTTGTTTGATATGGCTTCTATTCCACCATAGATCCCAAGGCCAGAAGGGACCACTGTGATCATCTAGTCTGACCTCCAGTATAACACAGGCCGGAGACCTGCCCCAAATCATTCCCATGGGAGATCTTTTAGAAAAACATCCCATCTTGATTTTAAAATCGTCAGTGACGGAGAATCCACCATTACCCTGGGTAAATTGTTACAATGGTTAATTACGTTCACTGTTAAAGATTTATGACTTATTTCCGGTCTGAATTTGTCTAGCTTCAGATTCCAGACATTGGATTGAGTTAGACCTTGCTCTGCTAGATTGAAGATCCCATTACTATATATTTGTTCCCCCGGTAGGCACTTACAGACTGTAATCAAGTCACCCCTTGACACCTTTTGAAGTGTTACTAATAGAATAACTAATAGTTAATGTGTACAGTGGGACTGAGATCCAGCACATGGTATTCAGAGTAATTTCCACCTGGAGAATACCTGGAAATTGGGAGTGTTTCGGGAGGGACTGGGGCCCTCAACTCCAACTGGTGAGACAGCGGAGAGAGGGCTGGTGGCTTGGGCATTTGTGGACAAATAGGAGTCTGCCACACTGAAAAGGTTAGACCAATGGCCATAAACTATTAGCAGAGATAGTAGTGATGCCTACAGTTAAGATTGCCTAAAACTCTATTATAAGCCAGTTCTCAGTTGCTTATTCATTTAACCAAACTAACTGTTCGGACTGAAATTTTCCATGCTTGACCTCTGCCTTAAGCGGATTTTCTTTTTATTTCAACCAAAATGGCTCAGCTGTTTCCGAGTACAATGCTAGTGAAAAATAGGTTGTTTTGCCAGAGCTATAGTTTTTCCAACAGTTTCTTTGAAGAGCTCTATCTCCCCCAGGGTTTGAAAAAGGAACTTAAATTTGTTGGGAGGATAGTCCTTGAGTCAGAGAAATGTCTTTTGTTCTCCCCATGAAAATCCACCCAATTTTGACCAAGATATAAGCCTCTGAAAGCTGCTATTTGCAGATGCTCAGTAGATTTTGTTAGACACTCTGCCAACGCCTGTGAACATTCCATTAACTAGGATGACCAGATTTTCCCAACGGGAAAATGGGACACCAAATGGGTCAGCCCAAGACCCCCTGCGCTCCTGTGCGGGGCCAGCCCAAGTCCTCGCTGCCTCCCGCTTGTGCCGGCCTGAGGTCTCCCCACCCCTGCCAGTGCGGGGCCAGCCAGAGCCCCCCCTCTGCCCACCTGTACGTGGGGCCACCTGAGGCCCCACTCTCTCACCTGCGCACAGGGTCAGCCCTAGCCCTCCTGCCCAGGGCTGGCCCTCTCCCTCCAGCACGCAGGGCCAGTCCGAGACCCCCTGCCATCCTCCCGGAGTCCCCCTCCCCTCAGTGGCCTCCCCCACCACATGCAGGGCTGGTTCTAGCCCCCCTGCCACACTCTCGTACCTGGGGCTGGCCGGCCTGAGTTACTCTCCCTAGCCTTCCCTCCAGTGCAGCGGCTTGCCCCCGCCCTTCCCCACTAGGGATCACATCCAACTCATAGGCGTGCGCAGCCCATTTCATTAGGGTGTGCACCCAGGGAGCCCCGCCCCCATCCACTCCCTCCTACTTCCCGCCCCCTGACTTCCCCCCTCAGAATCCCCAACCCCTCCTGCTCCTTGTCCCCTGACTACCCCCCTAGGACCTTACCTGTCCCCTGACTGCCCCGACCCTTATCCATATCCCCACCCCCAGACAGACCCCCGGGACTCCCACGCCTATCCACCCCCTGACAGGACCCCCAGAACTCCTGACCCATACAACCCCCTCGCTCCCTACCTGCCTGCCCCAACCCCTCTCCACACCCCTGCCTCCTGACAGCCCCCCACAGAACTCCCAACTCATCCAACCCCCCCTGCTCCCTGACTGCTCCCTCCAGAGACCCCCCACCCCTAACCACCCCCCCGGGATCCCACCCCCTATCCAACCCACCCTGCTCCCTATCCCCTGACTGCCCCCACCCCTTAGCCAACCCCCCTGGCCCCGGATCCCTTACCATGAGATGAGGCTCCTAGCCTCCCCGCGGAGCCAAACACTGCTCCGCGGGAGCACGCAGCCCCGGCCCCCAGAGCGCTGCACACACGGCGGCATGGCTCCAGGGGAGGGGAAAGGCGGGGGAGGAGCCGGCGGCTTGCCGCGCCGGGAGAGGGGGGGCCATTTGCCCACCCCTGCATTAGGGTGTGCCTGGGCATACTCGGCACACCCCATGCGCACGCCTATGATCCAAAACTGTGCATTTGTCCAGTTTGCTCTTGCCAACTGATGATCAGCTGTCAAGAGCAAACGGCACAAATGCACAGTTTTGCCAAAGAAGTCAGAATGGCCAGGACAGGGCCTAAAAAAGGGACTGTCCTGGCCAAAATGGGACGTATGGTCGCCCTAACTAAGCAGGTTTCAGAGGGGTAGCCGTGTTAGTCTCTATCAGCAAAAACAACGAGGAGTCCTTGTGGCACCTCAGAGACTAACACATTTATATGGGCATAAACTTTCGTGGGTTTTAGCCCTAACTAAGCAGGCTCCTGTCCCGTTCTGTGGAGTTCTTGAACACGACAAAGGCACTGAGCCTGCTCTGAGGCATGGAGCTAGAACTCTAGATCAGTGGTTCTCAACCAGGGGTCCTGGGCCCCCTGGGGGGCCTTGAGCAGGTTTCTAGGGGGCCGCCAAGGAGGGCCAGCATTAGACTCACTGGAGCCCAAAGCAGAAAGCCAAAGCCCCGCCATATGGGTCTGAAGCTCGGGGCCCTGTGGCATGGGGCCCCAAGCAATTGCCCTGCTTACTGCCCCCTAACACCGGCCCTGGCTTTTATATGCAGAAAACCAGGTCTTGTGGCACAGGGGGGCTGTGGAGTTTTTATGGCATGTTGGGGGGGCTCAGAAAGAAAACTGTTGAGAACCTGCTCTTGATAGAGAAGACAAGCTACAAGCATTAGCAGCAGCAGGGGAAGTGGCTGGGCTGAGTGCCAATCAAGCATTCAGGTTAGGAAGTGGTACAACAAAGGTTGTTCATACAGCCTTAATTTAGCCCCCTTTAGGGATGTAAATATCATTTAAAAAGTTAACCATTTAAACTATTAAATTATATCGTTTAATCGGTTAACTGATTAAAGCGAGAGGAGCTGGGGTCATGCCAGCCGGCGCAGGGATGGGGCCGCCTACTCTGGCCGTCCCCAGAGCTGGGAGTTAATAGTTAAGGTGGGTTAACCAGTAAGACTAACGCTTACCGGTTAACCGGTTACCTTTACATCCTTAGCCCCATTGTGCGAACACACTATAGCCTGGCTTGGAAGGTAAACGTCGATTTCACTATACACAGACAAACCAAGGGAAAATATTTCCATTGACAATAACTGAAATTTACACGTGGGCAAGGTAAGAAAAATACTGCTTCCGAATGTAAGAGTTTGATTTAAGGATATTTACTTTGTCAACATCACATGTCAAAATATCCAATTTCTGCTTTAACTGTTTGAATCTCAACATCTACTGTTATTAAATAGTTATTGTTTGACGCCCTCCCTTAATTCTTCACAAGTATGAAAATTGAAATAAATAAAAATCAATATTATCCATTGAAATTATAAAAAAAATAAAGCCCAATTCTGCCAAGCCTATTTATGATATAGTCTTCATTAAGGTGATCAAATTACTTGTTCTACGAGACAGACCATGAGTGAGGCAGAGGAACTCAGGTGCAGAAGGACTTTCTCTTCTCTTTAAAAACACTGGACTTGGACCTAGGTCCAGAGTTCCATTCCTGGCTCTGCCACATATTTCCTAGGTCACGGTGGGGAAGATCATATCGCATATGCACAAAAGGTGCTAATCAAGGTTGCAGGAGCAACTTTATTTCTGGCATTTCCCAACTCCAATGCATGACTTTGCAACTTCAACATTCTTTCAATGTATTTTTTTTAAAATGTCATATATACATATTGATTTAAAATCAGGTTAAGGTATTGAGCAGTATTTATTTATATTGTGGTAGCACCTAAGAGCCTAGTCATGAACTAGGAGCCCACTGGGCTAGGTGCCATACAAAAACAGAACAAAGAGGCAGGGCCTGCCCCAAAGAGCTTCAGTTTAAGTAGAGATAGTTAACAGTAGTGGGAACCAGGATCTTAGGGCAGCCAAGGTGTTACTGTTTTTCTCAGGAGGGGAAGGGGAAACAGAATGGCCTCCGTGCCACCTTCCCCTCTCCCCCGTCAAGTTGGAAGGTGAAGCCAGGGAGCAGAGCTGCTGAAGCTACTGCCCCCTTCCTCTGAGAGAAGACAGCAAGCCGGGAAATGGAGTCACTTTAGGGCTGTTGCTCCTTTAAGTTGTGTCGGGGGAGGGGGATCAGAGCAGCTGGAGCCGTAAGGTAGGGGGAGCCAGCATGACCCGGCAAGTGGGTGAATATGAGTGCATGTGCTGGTGGGCTCATGCAGTGGTTGGCTAAGACAGTGGATGAGGATGGATGGCAGAAAGTGAGTGGGGGATAAACTAAAAGTGGGGGAAGGGTGAGAAGTGGAGCAGAGAAGGGAGAATAAAGGAGAGAGAAAATATAGGGAAAGAGGCAGAACAAAAGGGCGGGGAAGAAAGGCTGTAAAGGGATGGAGAGAACAGGAGAAGGAAAGGAGGGAATGGCATGCACTCAAAACAATGCAGCACGATGCATGCTAAGAAAGAAAGCATAGCCAAGGCAAGAAGGGCAGAGAAGACGCAACAAATGGGAGAGGACTTTGTAAATGCGGAACTGTACTTTATTTATCTGTCAATGAGCCACACAGAAACTTTAATTCCTTTAAATTACAAAGATGTGGTTTTGGGGCCATGGTAATCACAGAGATTTTTCTTCTGTGCTAATGGTTTTGGTCCTTGGACGAGTTGTTACTGAACAAGTTTTTCAAGCCCTGCCTAAGGGCTGGTCTACACTGGGGGGGGATCGATCCAAGATACGCAACTTCAGCTACGCGAATAGCGTAGCTGAAGTCGAAGTATCTTGGATCGAATTACCTGGGGTCCACACGGCACGGGATCGACGGCCGCGGCTCCCCCGTCGACTGCGCTACCGCCGCTCGCTCTGGTGGAGTTCCGAAGTCGACGGTGAGCGCGTTCGGGGATCGATATATCGCGTCTTAACGAGACGCGATATATAGATCCAGGATAAATCGATTGTTACCCGCCGATACGGCGGGTAGTGAAGACGTACCCTAAGGCAGACAGAGGAAGTGCACCAACCACCCTTCTCCATGGGATCCTGACTCCACATCCCCATCTTCTTCTGGCCCCAGGCACAAGGCGATGGATCAGGACTGAACCCTGGTCACCAAGACCACAGTATTATACTGTAAGGCAGTATCTCAACAGACCACCTACCTACCTTTATTTTACACCACTCTGGACTCTTAGAATACAGAGGATTTTGAAAGTTTTTAGCACAGATTACAAACAGGAAACACTGTCCAAGTCAGTCAGAGAACACATTGAAAGAGGTGAATATGCTAATTCAGTTGCTTGACCATTCCTAAACCAACAGCTTTTCATCAGATGCAACAGAATTGTGAGAAAGTGCTTCATACGGCTGGAAGCTAAGGACAGGGAGAGTATGGCAATGCTCTAAGAGCTCAATAGTAAGAGAGGGGAGGCACAAAACAGAACTGTGGAATGCTATCCAACTATAGAGAAGAATGAAATAGTCTAAGACATTGCTTTAAAAAGAGGCTCTGTTTCTTTAGCAGATTTTTTTTTTTATTTTGAGTAGTTCCATTTTTATAAAGAACACAACTAAACCCGCCCCAAAAACAGAGGCAGGCATTAGAGCTAGGACAGCCATTATTCAGGGGTCTCAAACCAGTTTTTTGCTGGCCTCAGAGTGCGGCCACCAACTCTTGCTGGTGGCCGCTCTGACAATTTCGCCTAAAATACTTAATTTTAGAAAAAACAGATAAATATGCACATATACATGTCCAAATCATTGTAATTTATTAATGTAGAGGGTTTTTTTGCAAACTCAATGATACAAATAATGTACAGTTGTTTCTATTCTTTACTGGACCTAAACAGAATAGAAACACAAATAAGATCCTTTGCACATTCGTGTCTTTTGTTGTTTCTTTTGCTTTTTGGTTGCTTTTTAAAAAAACAAAAACAAAAAACTTGCTAGGTAGTACGTCTGCTGTTGCAAAAAGTAATATTTGTATGTTGTTAATATCACTTTTCACAGCAGACTTATTAGCTGGGAGGCTGTGAAAAGTGATATTAAACATATAAATAATTTTCACAGCAGACCTACTCAGCCCTAGCAATCCAGGAGACAAATTAAGCCCTGAATGGGGAGGCAGGTAGGGAGACAGATGGGGGGGTTGGGGAGGCAGCGGGGGCCAGGGATGATACAGGGGTGGGGGGTGAGCCAAGGGCCGGCATCCATAGCCAGGGTCCAGGGCCAGAGCCCGAAGCCCCACAACTGGAGCCTGCTGCCTGCCACTCCAGGGCTGAAGCCCAAAGCCAGAGCCACACTGCACCCAGGAAGGTGGGGAACTCACTGGCTCCCTGCTTCTGACGTGTGTGGCTCCAGAGGAGGGCAGGGCCCAATCCCTGCTGGTGGCCCTGGGGGAGGAGCCACTGCTTTCCCCCCTTCTTCTCCCATTCACTGCCCCGGAGGCTGTGGCCACAAGAAAAGCCCCTGGTGGCCGCATTTGAGAATCACTGCATTACTTCATCATGAAGTAAGTAAAAATATATTGCACAGCTATAATAAAAAAAGGAACAAATCCCACTCCTGGAAAACTAAGAAATCTATATTTTCCATCAAGGAAACAGGCAGCTACCATAAGAAATTTAAAAGGGAGTTGTTGGTTTTTATTTGCAGTAAACAGCAAAATTGACCACATCTACTAGGATATGATTTGTAACATAGGGACTTGGGAATCTTTGGCTATATTAGAACAAGGCCCACCTGAACTGCTTGTATTAAGTGTCTGACAACATCATGTTCTGCTTTGGTGGCTTTTTGTAATTTACCCAGTTTTTCCATTAAAACCCCATTTTCAGGGTTTCTCTCGGTCAGTAAAATTTACTCACAGATTAAACCAGACCATACCAGCTCACTCTTGTCTTTTGGTATCCAAATGGCTTTTATCTGTTCCACATGTGCAGACTACATCTTGTCAAGGAGATTTGCAAATCATGCCCCTCAGCCTTGGAATTTGATTCTTTTTATTCTGAATAAACAGGGCTTTGGTATCACTGTCATAACTTAAGGTTCAACTTAAAAGTTGCTTGTTTGATTAGCTTTTTTAAAATGCTACCTGGACAGTAATCAGAATACGTCACCCTGATTGCCAGGTCTGATATGCTTGGAACCAGGGAGCGTATAGGCAGAAGGCTTTTTTGTTTTTACCATACTTTCAAAAGGTTCATATCATTTGTAAGCTACACAAGAACAGCAATTATGATGATGGGTTACTGGATATGGACAGTCCAGTGTTTTCTGAAACACTAGGGGCCAGATGCTGGGGTGCAGGTTAACTGCACAGAGCATAGGTCAGGGTTAGTGTGCACAGCTGCTTAAAAAAACACCTTTGCAGTCCTCTGATCCTGCTGCTACTCTGTGCAGGGCCATTCCCCCTGCACCATGTCAAGACATTTTGAGGACTGCTCTAGTTTGCACTAGGCTGCTTTTCAGCCACTTTTATGGCTCAAAACTCACACCCAAATCAGTGTGGTGCAGAGGTATTCTTTCCTGGTCCCCCTTCCTCTCACCAGAAGGAATGACCAAGACCTTGCAGGATCTGGCCCTCAGGTGGTATGGATTGCTGAAGATGAAGTGTATCAAACAAGCAGCAGCAAGACATCCGGAGTCCTGTTCTCATTTGGATGCCGGTAGGTGTCTTCTGGTGGCATGATGGTGTTCGAACTGGCAGATTTTTGGAGCAGCTGGAGGCAAGTGTCACAATGGACTCCTGTTCAATCCTGATAACTACCTAAATACATAGGTAAAACAATACTTCGCTTGTTACTACCACCGAACAGATGGGATCAATGGAAATAATTGTATCCCAGATGGAAAGAGGTGACGCGATGTACACAATTCCAGTGGCAACCACATGAATGTGATCCAGCAAAACACTAGGGATACCATGACATGAGATTCTCACCAAATTTCATAACATCCCACATGAGACGCAGTCCCAGACGCTAATGCCGTGGGACAAGGATGGAGCTTCAGCCCTTCTTGATTTAAGGTACTTATGTTTGGTCAGTCTCTTAATGCTGCTTATGGGCACACTGAAGTCAAATAATGTATATGCACACACTGATTTGGGGGAGGGGGGTTGTGGTGAATGTGACCAACTTAGGCCTCAGGAGTTGTCAGAGGACCTTAAAGGCTAAGAGATCAATCCTGGAGTTCAGTACATAGGCTCATACTTTTTGATTTGACACAAAGCAAACTCTAGATCTTCCCAAGAGTTGCTGAAGTAGATTCTGTGAGTCCATGTAAAACAGAGCAGTGTCTTGTATCCCATCCCATAATATGCACCACAGAATCCTTGTGAACGTTATTTGCTGTGCCTGCAAACAGAAACATTCGGAGGTGGAGAGGGGACATGAGCTTAACAGGACTAGCTAACACAGACTGAAATCACAGCAACTTTTGTCAATACCAAGAGAAACTAGATCACATCATGAAAAATATTAGGATCAGAAGTAAAATCAGTTTTCAGTTACACCGGAAGAGTAAAAAACCTAAGCGAACTGAACTGATTTCCGGGTTCTCTGTTCACAGTCCTAGATCTTACGGTAAGTGACCTTTGATTTCTTTCACACTATTTAAAAAAAAAAAAAAAGTCACTGCTGCACTCTGTGTGTGTCTCCATTGCTGTGATTTTACTGCAATTGTTACAAATCTCGACAAATAAAGGGGGGGCTAATGGAACCACTGGCACCTTTAACTGCAGCAGTGTACAGGGGTCTCATTATCACCCCAACAAGACATTCCCATTTTTACAAGACAGACAACTTTCGACATGTTCTTAAAGATGACAGCAGAAGGAATGCTGCTGCAGATCACAGCCCACACTCCTAATCTAGTTGAGCATCTTGCTAAAGAGAAGCTACTAAACATGACTTTGTCGTCATGAATTGCATAATCTCTACTTTAGTTATCTGATAAACAGGGAAGGGGATTAACATTGGATAGAAAAGGGTCCTCTATCTGTGGGGGTTAGCTCAACCTTTGCCTAACTCCACCCCACCCCCATCACCACCCCCATAAATCCTTAGCTGATGGAGAGATCCCATGGTTACAATGAATAGCTACATTCTGCAGACCTTTCCATAGTGAGAATGCCACTAGGCATGCAGTGCTGCTACTGAGGCAGGCTGAGGACACAATCAAGGATCTATAAAACTATTGGTTAGTGCACATTGTGAGAAGCAGGAGCCACAAATTAACACCACTCTGGCAAACCAGAACACCAATATATGGTGCCACAATTTGTAGCATTTTCATAAAAGATTACAGTCGACTCTCATTAGGCTCTCTCATCACACAGTAAAGATTTAAATGAGGGCTCATTTCCAGTCTCATCTTTTTTGTTGCTGCCATTGAAAGAATGGGGCTGTCACCTAGTGAGTGAAGGAAGTGTGGATGATTAAAGCAACCAAGAATCAGGATCCTTCCCTAAGAACAACCCTTCTAGGGTGGAAATGGATAGCAGTGAGGTAGTGTGAATGACCCCGTTGCCACAATAACCTCAGTATGCACATGCCTGATTGCATTAAATGTTAAGTAATTGGTTACAGTTCCAGAATAAAATCCACTATGTGCACAGTGCATGCAGTGGCTCCCCACGTAATCCAGTCTGCAGGAATTTAGGAAGGCCCAAGCGACACCAACTGTTTACACTAAACTATTACTCTGAAACCAAATTGATAGTTTACAAGCCAATTAAAAACCTCCAAAAACCAGCAATATTTTGATGGTTTTAAAAATCCTGCCAGAATTCTGACTGGCCTCTAGACAATCCACTGAGGCCCATGGGTTTGCTGATTCCTGACCTTTGCTATTTTTCACCCTAATTAATGCAAGATTCTTGTATAAGTGAACATCAGAATGACCATGGCAGAATTAGCAATGACCTTTCAATTTACCCATGCTTTTCAATTGTGTAAAACACTGGGACTGCTTCATATTGTCCCTTAACCTTGAAATTTGAACAGAATTTCAGATCACATAAAAGGTTATCATAACTTTTAGAGGAAATACAAGGCTCTTGTCTTGATTTTGTTACTGCTTACGCCCATTAAGAGTCTTTCAGTTTTATAGAGCTGTGAGAGATATAGTGTTGATTAAAAAACAAGTGTCAATCATAGTTTTACATTTTTATCTGGGGGGAGGGGAGAAATTAAGAAGCATTTTTCTGTTCAATTTTCTTGAAGTGTCTTATGCTTAAAGAACTCATAGGGGATGCTCTAGCTTTGTTCTCCCAGGCTATTGTAGCAGCCGCTAAGTCAAACACTTGCTGCTACAACAAAAGCACTCACAAAAATCTCAACCTCATCTTGAACCCTGAAGATTTTTATGGCTACTCCCTCACTAAACCCTCCCCCTAAACCACATTAAAGGACTCATTGTTTGCAAAGGTCATGGTAGGTTTCATACCAAATTTTAATACAATAAAAATTCTACAAGAATATTATAGTGTTTTACATAGATGTCATAAGACAGTGTGAGAAAGCAGAAGGAATCTCAACTTGCTTAGCTTTTTATAATGCAAACTGTAGAACCAACAGAATCAGTATCTTTTAAGATAATTCTTATCACATTTCTTAATAGCTGTTTTTCCTTGTAAGATCAAACAGCACTGTGGATGATTTTTAAATGAAGTTGATCTAAGAATGGCCAAAAGAAAATGCTGATACATGTACATAAGCATAAAGAGTAACTCAGATGTATGTGTATATAAGGAAATCATAAATGTGAACAAGATTATAAAGATACAAAATGTGATTTTTTTAGTAAGTCACATGTTCATCTATAAGCAAGCGTATCTTGTTTTATTATTACCTGTGACCTGTAGTATTCACAACATGAATAAAAGTTGCATATGGGCTACAAAGAATATGTATGGCTTGTTGGTTTTCCCAGCATGTCAGTACCATAGCATTCCAGGAGCAAAATCTGGATGCTATTATTGTCCAAGCATAGTTTTCTTATTTACTGTTCAAAAGTATCATCTAATTTTTTATTTTTATCTAAAGAGTATTCTTTTAGACATTTACTTTTGTTTTTGTAGTTTGGTTACAACAACCTCTCTCAACTCACTACAAAGGATTTAGCTTGGAAATAAAAACTAGAGTCTACACAATTACCTTATATTATCAGTGACAATTAGTGCTTCACAGTATGGCAGGCACAAAAACCTGATCTCTGAGAGCAAGGGAAAGAATTGACCCTCCTCCCTAAATCCCCAAACCAGAAAGTGATAGAATGAAGCATTTTACTGGAACGAAAGAGGGAAAATATACAAAGTAACCAGTTTCAAGACATCTTGTTTATACAGTACAATTTACTGTGAATGCAACTTTCTAATTATGGAGGCTTGTATCTATAAAGATTACAGACATGACGCACCTTAAAAATCACAATTTATAAATAGATTTAGCACATTTTTAACTACATATTATTTTCTTTACTTCTGGTTTAAACTAATCTCAAAATAGCGCACCCTCAAGTATTTGTTTAGCCATGTTTAAATTTCAAGAGCCAATAACAGCTGTTTGGGGGAGAGATCTCACACATGTGTTACTTAAATCTTAACAAAATCTTGCTCCCTTCACACCATCAGCGATGTCTCAAACACCAACAAGAAGGCATCAAGGAAAGATTTTTTTTTCTTCTTCTTTTGCTTGTCTTCACAAATACCTTATTTGGGCTCAAAGCAATTACATTTTATAGTCAAACATTAGTATCAAGAAAAAGGAATTCTTGGTAAACTCAAAATTTCTAGGATTAGAATAATTCCCTTCCCATAACTCTGAATTGTTGCATTGTTCAAATAAGATTACAAAGCTTTAATTAAACCCCAAAATAAATAAATTTGCTTAAGGGGGCTTTATTTAAATTGAAAATCAATGAACACATAGCTTTTTTCTTAAATAATTTTTTTTGCTCTTCCAGAGAAAGGCTCAGTATGTGAAGAATGCATCTATCTTAAAAGGGTGCACAATGGACCAAGGTCTGTCTCTCATACCCTGTTATTGATCTTTACAGATGCTGGAGATTCCCAACCCCCCATTCTGAAGGATAGCTTAAGAAATAAGACTTCCTGCCTAGCGACTGACAGGGCTGAAAGACCAGATTGTGCTGCTCTATGGATCAGGCCTGCCATAGTGAAAGCCTGAATAGAATTAACCCTCTGTGAACTAAAACAAAAACATTTGTATGCCCAGCTGTGATAGAGGTTAATTTAAATGGACAGGGCCCCTAAAGTCTTAAAAAAGACCGCTTACAATCTAATGCTCTTTACTGTAAAAAGTGTTCATCTTACAAAAATACAGAATTTAGTCTTAATTTCAGAGGTATCGGTTAGAATATTTAAAGAAAAACATAAAAGGAAAATACCATTTCTTTGCCACTGTAAATACATAATAGTTTTGTTAATTTTCTCCAGTTATTAGAAACCACTCAAACCAAAAATGATGCCATAGCATATTGCTTTTGTTTCTTCAGAGGAAAAATTATATCCTCTGATCATTTGGTATAAAAAAATAAAGAGGACAAAGGAATCTCTGCTGACTTTTTTTTTTTTATAAAGTGCAGATAGTGTATTTGATATAAAAACACAACTTTCTCTTGCAAAGCTCAAGGATTGTTCACCATCAGCAGATCAAAAAGTAATCTATAAAATGCAATTTCTTGAGTGCTGGCTCTCATTAGCTGCCTTACCCTCTCACACAGCTGTTGCACTCACAAGTGAGGAAACCATTTATCCTGCAGTTTCATTTGATCAGACCACTCATATATGTCAAGTAAATATATGCACCAAACATTATTGGCAAACAGTGCAAGTTCTAAACAAACTGTACACAATTCACCTGCAAAGCAAAAAGAACATTCAGAGCAGGAAAGAGTACACTGCTCCAAAACGTAATCCATAAGAATTCTACAGGATCTTCAGTGACTCATAGCACATTTAATCTTAAATTAAAAGACATGTTTAACATTTAATTTTATATAAATAAAATTAGAACACTGATCAGAGCCAAATGTTTTACAAAGAGCTTTGAACAAATGCTAGCCCCTAGAATCCTTGTGAAATTTGCCAAAATGACACAGACATGTGCTTCACCTTTTGACGGTGAAGCTGTATTTTGCAGATGTTATAATACCCACAAGATTCAAAGTAACATTTTCCATGAGTAAATGTTTTACACTGTTTACTCCTTTCATCAGATTTACTAACTAAACAATTTCTCTGTCCTGATAAAGTCTTTAAACTTTTTTCATGAGCACTCAGTGGCAATTCAGTAGAAGGTTATGTTTTGGACTAAAATTTGACAGACAACGTTTCTTTAGGTTTAGAAATTCTGAAACAGTGAAACAAAAAACTGGCAAAGGCCCATGGGAAACATTTCTCATGGATGCAGTCTATTACCTAAAGGTGTAATTTGCAAGAGTGATAAAGAATTAAAAGGTGAAAAGATTAAAAACCCAGAGGAACTTCAGCCACAATGATTTTAAAAAACAAATACACTATTCTAATACAAAGTACTTTTTTTTTTTAAAGTAAGACTAAATCTATTTAAAGAGACTAATCAGTGGAAATATTGCCAGTGGTTTTAAGCATAGAAAAAGCTGTAAAATAAATATCTGTGAACTAGTATTAGTCCCAGGAGAGATGAAACTGTTGTTATCAAGAGTCCACATAACCCTGATACTATCAATAATTAACAATACTAAATAAAGCATTTCCAGATGGTCAAATGGATTAGGGAATTTAAAATATAAACAAATTAAGTCGCAGAACAAATAGAATACAATTTAAAAAAAATTAAATAATCTGCAGTTCAATTAGGCATTTAAGATTTGTGTGTAAAACATAAAAGCATTCAATCTACACTTTTTAAAAGTGTGGGTTTTTTTAAATAATGAAAACTCTCTGCAACAAACCTTAGTGGCAGTCTTCAAACTGCACACAAAAAGCAGTTGCTGCTCTTGCTAACTCTCCTCCCCTTGAGGCTACTGTTTACTATAAACCTTCATAATATTTCCTTAACACTGAGATCGTGCTCCCAAAGTTATGAACCAACTCCTTTACCTTCCCATGTATCCATTTCATGCTTCTCCAAGTTTGCTGGGAAGTTCTGTAGCAGCCATGAAGAAATATATTACAAAACAGTCACCAGCCTGATGGTGAAACCTCACGATCCTTATTGCCAATTTCTCTGTAAGCTTTGGATACAACAGTCATCCTCACAGGTCAGTTTACAAGCTGGTCATGTGATTAGAAAGTTCAAGCCCTAAGGTCACAACTTGCATGGACTCCGTTTATTACCAAAGGTTATCTAAGTGGAACTGATAGCCTTATTTTCTTCAGTTAACAATGCTGCCTCACACATCTCTCTGAAAACTAGTAGGGGAACATTAGCTCAAAACATCCCTTTGCCCTGACATCTTGGAGATGTAATATGTGAACTGATGATATCTAATTAAAAAGCCATCATTAAGTGATGTGATAATTCCAAAGCATTTCTCATCTTTACAGAAGCATTCTATTTTATTACATAAAACCTGACTGATCCAGGCCTAAAAGCCTCACAGGAGTTGCAGTTATCAAGAAAACAAACTCTCCTGAAATCATTATATCTGTATTTGTGATCATGACAATAGCAAGCCTTTCCAAGAGAAAAATGAAAAAAAAATATGTTGTTGCTGGCCTGAAGGCTATTTAATTATTACCTAAAAAGACCCTCTGAACTGATAAGTCCTTAAAAGCGCCACAGAACCAAGATAAAACAGTCAGGCCTCCACAAAACTACTCCAAACAAAAGACAATATGCAAAAGTCAGTTATTAAAATATATTCGTTAGAAACGTCAATCCACTGAAAAGCACAATCTTAGTGTCATACATTACCTTCCATAAAGTATGAATCTTGCTTCCTTCGCTCCCCCACCCCACCCCAAAGCCCGGCAGCTTTTAGAAAAGCATCATGCCACTGCTCTCCAGATTAGAGAGCCATGTCAACAATGCAACAGAGAGCAGCCCATCTCCCTGACATTGCACTGGAGAAAGCCAGGCAGGATCTTTATGCTAATGAGCTGTGATGTCACAGATAAGAGCCTTTCAACATTCAGTTAACAAGAACTTGAAATAAAAATGCATTCAAGATGAAATAGCTTCTGAAAGCCCAACAACACGTCAGGAGCTGGAGGGTCCAATTCAGATCATCTTCAGGTTCGAGAGCCCCTTCTCCCTCCCAAGAGCCTAGCCTTTTTTCTGGATAAGCCAAAACATGGCACCTCCTGAAACATTCCACACCAGCAGGACCCTCATTAAAGGGTGGGATAGTGATTTATCACAAGGTGGCCATGTGATTGGATGGCAAATATTTGCTAAGCCCCATCACTGGTGACTTTCCCTGACCAATGGGGCCAGGAGCTCCAGCTCCAGATCATTTTACAGGATGGGGCTCTGCAGCTCAGACAGAAAACCGCAAACAGAGCATGGAAGGAAAGGCTGCAATACAGCCACAAGTACCTTCTTCCCAAAACACCCAATCAGCGCACAGTGAATTCATTGATAAACCGGAATCTGAATTAAGGTTTTGTAAATGTTATTACAATGATCACAGGCTGAATGGGGGAAAATATTAGAAGTACAAAAATATAAAAGCAAAAGAACTTGAAAAGTTATCTATCCGCTCCTTTCATTCGGAGCCAGGCAAGTTATCAGAACTTAATATCCATTCACAAAAGCGGTTTTCCTCATGTATTATTCTTTGTGAAGTCTCTATGAAATGTGGATTATTTTGTGAGCTGTCAGGATGCACCTTTGAGACAGCAATGAAAGAACCTTCAGGGTTTCAAAGCTTAAGGACAGCTCTAAACGACCTTTTCCTGCACTGAGAATTATTGGTATGCTTAGGAAATTCTCTTTTTTATGTATTCATTACCAGCAGGAAAAACAGACTAGTAACTCTTGTGAAAACTTTCCTTAACTTGAAATAAGAGATTATATAATTATGATCTTGCTTTTTTACTTTTTATTTAATCATTTTTAACATACTTGCCATACTAGTATTAACAAATGTTATTCCTAATCTGTACCTGCTACCTTTAAAAGACTCAATACTGTAAACACAAAGGTAATGCAGCTACCTCTGTGGTGGAGCAAAGTAGTTAACCAGCGAACAGCATGCTGTACAAAATTGGGAGGGGAAAGTTTTGGTTAAGGACCCTAGGGTGAATACGGACGTGCCCAAGGAACACACCCCTCTGGTGGTTTAAGGTCTTTTCTGAAGGAACCACAACACAGGAAACTTCGTGGAATGCTCGTTACCCACCTCAGAAGTTTAAGAGGCCTGAATAGATCATGCCAGGATTTAAGCCTGTGATTCCAGAGTCTGGCTATTCCAAACTTAATGCTTAACCCACCAAACCATCTCCTCCAAAACTCAGGAGCACATATGATTTGGTGGTAGAGTACAGAGACTTCCCAAAGTTGTATAGAACACGGGGGGGGGGGGGGGGGGGGCACACACAACACAGTGCACTTTATATTCTTATAAAAAACAACAACAACAGGAATTCCCAGACTGGAACAGATATGTGGTGTCCATCTAGTTCAGCCTTCTGTCTCCCACTGTAGAGGTACCAGATGTTTGAAAGGAAGGTGCAAAAAACCCTGCAATAGGCAGATATAGGATCACCTGCCCCTCATGAGAGTTGCATCCTAATTCCTCATAGATAGAAATAGGTTTAAATCCTACAGCATGATGTTTTAGATCCTTTCCAAACTATTCTAGCATAAACTATTGTGACTCTAGGTATTTTAATTCATAGAAAAGTCCAACTCCTCTTTAAATCTTGCTGAGCTCTTGGCTTTGTCACAAGATATTATTGAGGCTATGAGTTCCACGGTCTAATTGTGCATTGTGTGGAAATGCATTTCCTTTTATCACTTTTGAATGTTCTGCTTTCCTTCTCTGCACCATTCATTATTTTATATACATTTTATCATGTCACCCTCTTATTTGTCTCTTTTCCAAGGTAAAAAATCCCAGTATTTTCAATCTCTTTTCACATACGTTTTTCCAGGTGCCTAATCATTCTCATTGTCTGTCTCTGAACTTCTCTAATTCTGCCATGGCCTTTTTGAGGAGGTGTGGCCAGGACTGAGCACAGTATTCCAGATAGTGCAAGCTATGATTTATACAATGACAGTTCTCTGTATTTTTCACCGTCCCATTCCATATGCATACTAATCTTTTGTTTGGTTCTTTTGACCATAGTTGCCCACTAATCTTTCCACAGTGATGTCCCTCTGTTATTTGCAGCCCCAAGCCTATGTAAGAAACTGAGTCATATGGACAAAGGCTCTATCTACAGTCTGTAGAAATGATCAGTTCTACACAGCACTCTGTGCTAAAACACATGGACTCAGCCCCTCTTCTAGTCTGCTGGCTAACATTAAGATTGAAGAGCAACCAAGAGAGGCAGGAAATACCCCAATTTCATATTTAATAGGAAGTTGTTAGTAACTAGAGCTCACAAGACTTCCAGTTCCTGCCTTGCCAGGGACATTCACCACTGATACTGTGCGAAGGAAAGTAGCCTGAAGGTGACTGATCTCATTCCCTTGTCATTATTTCAGAACTCACACTTTGAATCAAAATAACCTCTCTCTTTGATGTAGCCGTATTGATTAAATCGATCACAATCAAGTCAAAGTTTTTTAATTGATGTACGCAACTGAATTAAAATGGTATTTTCAGCTGAAGTGCCTTAGAAGAGCCATTGTCCGAGCTGCACAAAACCTGCCCAGAGTTACCGCTTCTCCATTTCATAAACACTGAAACCATCCAGGGCCAATAAGAATATTCTATATTTATAGCGGTTAATCATTTTCAAGAGTACGTTATAAAACAGTTTCTCTACTGTCACAATTAGATCTTGTATTACTGAAATTTAAATTCACCAATTTTCTGTTTTCAGGCTATTTAACAAGTTGGGATTTGGATTTAACATAAGGACTTCGGCATTTTAGCATAAGTCTATTTGTTTACCAGTGACCACACAATAGCTGATTCGATGCTTTGTACCTAGAGTAACATGAAAAAATAAATACGTTTTGGAACTCTGCAGAAAGGAAAAGAACAGCAGGTAATGGCATATGGAAACTGAACCCCAAGAAAAAAAGTGTGTGCTTTTCTTTCTTCTGTTTAGAAGCACATTCTGAGTGGGAACTTTGAATACGTCACAGCAGCATTTCAGTAGGAATATGAAAAGAAAAAAGACATTATGTAAAAAGCAGCAATAGACCAGGTTGTGTAAGAAGTTTATACATGTGTCTCCAGTATTAGGGAAGCTGTTGCAATCACACCTGGGGGAAGTGGGATTATACTGGCCCTTAATTATTTTGCTAATGAGTAATGCTGGACAGAATTTTTTCCTTGAAAGAGACCAAAAATGCCAAATCAAAACATTTTTTAAAATGAGTATTTCAATAAGAAATCCACCATGAAAATGATTTTTAAATGAACACTGGGAAAAATCCAAAAATTTGTTTTGAAGAATTCTAAATCTTCATTTCACAATTCAGAAATGTAGTTTCAGAAATCATTTTTTTCATTTTTATATTATTTTTACTATTTTCTATTTTTACATTATTTCTTAACATTGCAGTAGAAGTCATGTATATTATGCATGACTTCTACTGACATAATTGAAATATTTTATTTAAAAAAAAATTTAAACTAAAATTTTGGAATTTCAAAAACAAATTTCAAAATAATCAAAATTTTGGAAATTTTGGAAATTCTGTTTTATGAGAAATGTAGAAAATGTTTGTTTCTGTTCTGAATCAGAATGAAAAAATTTGAAATGTAAAAAATTCCTACAAAACATATTTCTGAGTTTGGCCAGACTTCAAAGCCATATAGGTGAGGCCCCTACTATAAACCTCTGAATTCATGCTATCCAAATCAGGCAGCAGCCAAAAAACAAGCAGTTTGTATGATGAGTAAGCAACAAACAATACATGAAGGGTAGTATGGTTAGGTGGTGATAGAAACATGCAAGACAAGAGGTCAATGACAGACAGGAAAGCAATCACAGGACTTTAAAAAAAACATTCCCCACACCGCGAAGCACAGCAATGAACCTAACTAATGGAATACAGTCTCCCAAAGGAAGTCATGGAAACACCATAGCTGGAATGGATTTAGAACTACACCGGACATAGCCCTGGAGTGAACAGTCCTGCAACAGAGAAATGGGGGACCATGGGCTCTTTCCCTTCTCTCAAATTTCTATATTTCTTTGATCAGGAAAAGTGGAACTCTGCACTTACTTATCTATCCCTCCCAAGGTAGTTTAGCAAGTTTAACTACCTCCCTAACTGCTAAGCAGGGCCGGCTCCAGGCACCAGCGTAGCAAGCAGGTGCCTGGGGCGGCCAACGGAAAGGGGCAGCACGTCTGGCTCTTCGGCGACAGGTCCCTCTCGGAGGGAAGGACCTGCCGCCGAAGAATGAAGCGGCGGCGGTAGAGCTGCCACCGAAGTGCCGTCAATTGCGGCTTTTCTTCCCCCCCGCCGCTTGAGGCAGCAAAAACGCTGGAGCCGGCCCTGCTGCTAAGCTAAGACTAGGGAAGGGTAACTAGCCCAAGAAGCAGACAAAGACTTCCAAAGTACTCACAACCCACTTCCTCTGTGCATGCACAGATCTCAGTTTGCTAACAGCAGGTCTCTCACACTGGGCAACATCGAACCCTCAGAACATGTAAAAATTGCAGGACTCTAATTGTTCTGTAAAATGTGAAGCTGGAATGTAGATGGACAGTGGGCAGGAGAAGAAGACAGGAAGGGGAGGTTTGTTCCATTAGAACAGGGCTAGTGAACGGGCAAAGGTTCTGGCTGGTTCCTAAACTGTCACACAAAGCCAATGCAAATCAAAAATCCCAATACTATAACTGATGGCTTACATTTTAAAGCAACACCAGCTCATAACAGCAAAAGCCAGATGTGCTGGTTAAAAACTGGCCCGGGTACAATCCTATCTTCAAGCAACTGATTTATTGTCCTGACAGCACAGCTATAACCTGCAGGCAAGAGGAAGGGCAGGAGAAAACAGAGTTCTATGAGTATTTAGGGAAGGCTGGCAAGGCCTCCAACAGACAGTGGGTAGAAAAAGCCACCCAAGATTTCTTCAGGCAGCCACCCCACCCCACTTTCACCATGCTTCTCCCTCACCTTACCAACAGGACATACTGCAAATGCAGGCTGACTTTGGCATGAGCGTAGCAATCGACTAGTCTGAGTACCAGGAAGGGAAAATGTACCCCCCATCCTCAATATTATAATATTAAAACTTTACACTACCACCAAATGATAAAGGGAAAAGCCAGCTGTGCTGGTTAAGTCAGGCTTTTGGCAATACTGTCTGCAATGATTGTCCTCGTACTGACAGCCCAGCATTTTCCTTCCGGCCTAGTCTGTAGTGGAAGAAGACACCATATGGACAAGTTAGAAGAGATGATTGGGCAGATCACAGGTCATGAGAGTTGTAGGTGGAAACTAAAGTGGAGACAGTTGTGCAGAGCATTAAAAGATAGCCTGCAAAAAATGAGTGCATTTGTACCTTTTTTCATTTCGTTGTACATCATGAAGTAGGCCTGAAAGATGGGGTGATGGTGTGTTTTCAGGGTTTTTTCTTATTTGGTTTTTATAATACAGAGTATAGATGTTTCTTACCTACCCGTTTTTCTTGGAAGAAATCTCTAAGGATGACTGGAGAACTAGCAGGTTTATGACCATTCAAATAAAACTGACTGATTGAGGGGAAGTTATCTTTATTCAGATTGTTTCAAGCTCTTTATATTTTTAACTGGTAAAGATTCAAGGCTCCTGCCTCTTTAATTTGGAGTTGAGAAGAACTCCAAAATAATGAGTAAGCACCTACCCCATGACCATACAAAAAAAAAATTAAAAGATTTGGAGGGCAATCTTAGGAATATTTAAGGATCTCTCTCAGGGGTGGGCACACTATGGCCCGGGGGCCACATCCGGCCCTCCAGACGTTTCAATCTGGCCCTCGAGCTCCCGTCAGTTTGCCCCGCTCCGGTGCTCCAGCTGGGGGCTTGCCCCACTCCTCACGTGCTGTAGCTCCGCGTGGCTCACGGAAGCAGTGGCATGTCCCCCATCCAGCTCCTATGCATAGGGGCAGCCAGGGGGTTCCACTCGCTGCCTCTGCCCCAAGCACCGCCCCTGCAGCTCCCATTGGCCAGGAATAATGACCAATGGGATCTGCAGGAGCAACGCCTGCAGACGGGGCAGTGCACCAAGCCGCCTGGCTGTGCCTCTGCATGGAGCCAGAGGGGGAACATGCCGCTGCTTCCGGGAGCTGCTTGAGGTAAGCACCGCCTGGAGCCTGCACCCCTGACCCCCTCCCCCAGCCCTGATCCTCTTTCCAAATCCCTTGGTCCCAGCCCGGAGCAGCCTCCTGTACCCCCAACCTTTCAACAAATACAAAATGCGCACATGCACCAATGCAGACCTCAGCACCCACTCCCCCTTTCCCAGAGTCTTCTCGGGCTCACACTGTGCCCTAGCAAGGCTCTGGAGCCTCTACTGCCCCAGCCCCACTCCAGCAGCTGCTCTTGTCTCCAGCAGAGCCTTGAAGCTTGAGCTGACCCTGGCAGGACCTGACTACAAGGCGGGGGGAGGTTCAGGTCAAGTATAAAAAGAACTCTACATTCTTGGGCACAGGTTGGAGTGCAAGGGTCTAATTCTGAGGAAGGACAACTTGGCAGCTGGTTTTATGCGGTGGTGTCTTTCCTGAGCCTGCAGGTGCTGCTGTGCGTCGGACGAGGGCTCTTAACAGCCACATTATAATAACCGTAGCCTTTCCCCACTGAGTGGCCAGGAAGCAGCTACCTGGTCTGGAGCTGAGCACGGAGCAAGCTGGGCCCCCATTCCAGGCCTGGGTTGGGCTGGCCGGGGCCATGTGGTTCATATCCCAAGTCATCAGTGGGACCCACCGCCACCCCCCCTTCGACCGCAACTGTTTGCAGGGGATTAGCAAGATGGTCCCATGGCAGGGATAGAGGATGAGGGGACAGCAGACCAGGCCAGGTTTATCCCAGGGTGGGTAGTGGGCAGCAGGCCCAGGGGGTGTCTCAGTAATGACCAGGAAGGTGAACCAAATCCCAGGGCAGGGATCTGGGGCTGGCCTGCTTAGGCTGTCGCAGCTACTTCCTGTCCAGCCGGTGCAGAGAGAGGGCAGTATGGACAATGCAATGATTTGGAGTCCTGGCCCAGCCTTCCCCAGTGACCTTCTGCAGGCCTGGGGGACATACCACAGCATAAAGCTGGTTGCCAAGTTGGCCCCACAACCCACTAGACCTTTGCAATCCAACCAGAATAAATATTGGGGTCAGGTCAGGTATGAAAACCACTGTGTACTCTCAGGCTCAGGTCAGGGTCAGACTTCCTGTGGTGTAGTGGAGTTTGGGTCGGGCTTTAAAATCAGGCCCAAGCAGACTTCTAGTCTCCAGCCTGCAGGGCACAGAGCTTCCCCTGGATTCCTACCTCCGTTAATTCCCCTTTCCTGTGCTGTAGTGAGGTAATTATTGAGCAGCTCTGGGCATCTGCCCCTGCTGCATCATACCTGTTCCGGGTCTCTACCTCTTAGCACATATGGCCTGGCAGCTGCTATTGGGTCACTGGTGCTGCAGGTGGCTACAACAGTCTAGTGGCCAAAGCAGGAGCTGCAGACAACTCAGGCAAAATTCCGAACCTGCCAGTGTTTTCTACTGAGAGTCCCAATTCCCTCAAAACTGGCCCCAAATCCTGACACTCGTTAATATCACACGTGTTAGCAACATTGAAAACTAGACCACACAGACTATCAGTATAATCCCAGCTCTAACCATCTGCCTGCCTGCTCTGGAAAGGGCTGACAGCAGTTAGTCTGATGGAAGAGAGGCAAGCAGAGCTCCGGAGAACATTTAGATTTTCATATAATAGAATTATAGAAATGTAGGACGCGAAGGGACCTCAATAGGTCATCTAGTCCAGTCCCCTGCGCTGAGGCAGGACTAAGTATTCTCTCCCTCCCAGTGAAGAAGCCTGGAGTGTGCTGCACAAACAGGCATACTGCATATCCAACAGCCCCATCCATTCTTTTCAGAGATGGGGGGAGGGTTATGGGGCATTTCACTACCTCACCGGACTCTGCTCAAGTGAACAACCTGAGCTATCAAAATGGTCAATTTTAATGTTTTGGCTACTGAGGCTTCTCATGTCTACAAGTGTAACCTACTAATTCAGTCTGGCCTCTCGGTCAGCAAGAGCCAGGAAGCTGCCTTGCTATACCCAAGAGTTGGAACCTCATTGGTTTTAGATCAGTGCTTCATTCTGCACCGAATTAGTACAAGGAAACACTGGCAGGGTGCAGCGAGCATGCTCTTATCATCCAGTGGGCTACTTACGAAATATGGAGGGTTTTGAGCTTTCCAAATCCTTTTAAACACGGCTCACATACCAAAATGCACGGTATTATGAAGAACGAAACTTCAGAGACATAGTACTTATGCTAACACACTGAAAAAACTCATTTGACTATTGTTAGTGTCTTTGCCCATTATCGGTCTTTTGGGGCCAGAAGCGTGTTAATTTCAAGGGCTGTTCACATGGCAGTGCAGTTTGACTTTCACCAACACACTCTTCTCAATTCAGAGATAGGATTTAAAGACAGATTAAGATACATTAGGACTAACTTAAGCACACAAAAAATGCACTGGTACATTCAATAAGATACGAAAACTTTTATGTGGAGTTTAATTTCCCTGGTGTTGGTAGGTTTTCAACATCCAGTATTATTTGAATGAAGTTTTTAGTGGCTTGGATTGTGTAAAAAAAATTAGTCAAGATGAAAAAGAAAACATTGAACTGAATGCAAGCTGATTCTATACAGAGAGCTCCAAACACAAAGGCCTATCAATATGTGTATTTCAGAGTTACACACACTTCTTGAGAACTGTCTAACAGCTTTGAGACCTGTCCCTGTCTCTTATGGGAAAGTGTATTTAAAATGGTTAGCTGGTTGTGTCTGATGTTAAATCATCCACATTCAAGCAACTTTGAAATAGTTATACCTATTAAAATGGGTAAGAAAGGCCATGTGCAATATTCAGTTTTTAAACTCTCCGTTGATTTTTTTAAATCACAGTCTCCAGTACACCCTAATAGTCAAAACGTCATTTAAAAATAAAACCGCTCCCCTATTTTAGGATCATGGTAGCTCCACTGAACAGGTCTCTAATTCCTCCAACCCCAATCATTTCATAATCCTTCACAGCGCTAATGAAGCTTTGCTCATTTTCATAACAATGCGACACACTGTTATGCAGCCTCTGTCTGAGGCACAAACACCTTTGTGGAATGAATGGAGTCGAGGTTGTGGATTACAATACTGAGGACATTTGAATGTTTAAAGCAACTTAAAATGTGAATTTGTTCCACACACTTCAACTTGCTTTTTAAAAAACAGGGAGAAAAAGTATGGCCAGGGCCAAACCAAACACTGAAATACTTTTGTTAACAGCTACAAAACTATATATAAAGAAATGTCAGGTTCTTGACTTTGCTTTTATATCTCTTTACCAATGCAGATACGTCCTCTAACAATGGATACATAAAGGCAAGAATCAGAGGTTCGGAAATGTCCACGGCACCTTCCAAACACAAACAGAATGCAACAGCTACTGAATGCTACACAGTCAAAGGAAAAATGTGGCCTAAAAGTCTGATAAATATGTAAAGACGAATGTACAATGGGGCACTCTGTGATGCGGTATGCCGGGATTTATCTACCTGTGTGACTACCCTTGGTGTGTTAGGCCTGGCAAGTGACAATGCAAAATCTAGGCATTGCTTCCTGGTGTTATTTCAACTGAGTCTTACCTGCCAGGGTATTGGGAGTTTGTATGGAAAGGTATGAGTTTGAAAAATGGAGGGTTACAGACTGTCAATTAATTCTCTAAAATGTGTAGTAAAAACCTCAAAAATCAATTAAAACCAATATAAATAGCAACTTCTGTAACCAAAAATTAATGCAACAGATTGGTAAATTGTAGAATGACAGAAAAATATGGAGAAGAGTAGTAAGCCATTAACATGCATTACAAAAAAGCAAGTGTGGGGCATGTACCCTTCAAGGCAAAGGCCATCATTCATTCCAGCCTCCGATCCACAACCCTAGCCATTCTTGTCTGGATATGATCGTACTGACATGCCAGTGGAGCATTACAAACTGTTCCCGTTTGGATCAGACTATAGCAGCTTTTGTTGGCCTGAAGGAGAGCAAGTTGTTTTCAAATCTAAAAAGTATGCTAACCTGGTGAGCACATCATATGCCACTTTCTTGATCTTGTCCAGTATCCATCCATCTGTTATTTCCGGTAGAGTTAGAGTGAGGAGTTATAACCTAATCTACAACTTGCACAAGTGCTTTATTATACTAAAGTATTTGCAATTCTGTCAGACAAGAGTTTGTAAATCCACAGATAACATGTTTCAGCGACAGTGATCCTGACAGGGTCGCATCTACATTACTGGGGAAGTTACAGCTCTCATTTGATGCAATGGAAAACAGTTCAATTCCAATGAAATATACATTGTATCCATTTTCCATATACAACTCCCTTGTCCCCCATTCTTTATGGGCACATTCCTTTGTTTTAATCATTGATAAAGAGGAGATTATTGTTTACATTTGAAAAACTGGTTTACAAAAACTTGGAAAGATCTATAAAGAATGTTAACTAAACACCAGCTTGGTAACTTATCTGCTCTTTTCACTATTTAATGCATTGAGAATTAATTAAGTTAATTAACTTGGCAAAAACACCCATCTGATGTACATGAAGTTAAGACTCTGCCTTCTTAATCAATTTAATGGGGTGTGATAAGTATTTCAGTGCCACTGGTTTGATCAGGGACACGTAGCGGAAGCTATCTCCATAAGAAGAAACGCAGAGGTGAGGTTAAGCGCTGTTTGAAGAGGTTACTTTTAGAGGAAAGGAAGAAAACAAATGGAATTTTAGGAGTGAGATGTATATGGTTTTACTGCCTCAGTGAGTAAGTACAAGAAAAGAGATTTGCAAGGATTACATTGCTATCAACAGACGATCCGGTTCTTTTCCGTATCTTAATAAAAAGGGCTTTATTTGATGTCATGACTTTAGTCTAAACCAAAGCTTTTAGAGACTTATTTCTGAAGTTTAGTATTCTGTCTCTCTAAGCTTGGTAATTGGAGGAAGTAATAGAAAACTGGTAGGGTAGGTTCAGGTCATTCTAAAAGACATTCTGAAGTCTTTGAGCCAGATCCTCATCTCTGATTAAAAAAAGCATATGTTCTGTACTTGCACATGCATGCAGAGTGCTCCATTTTTCCAGCTAAGCTAAGACACCAAGCAGTCAAGATTGAATTTGAATTGTACATTCCTCAGACATGAATTTAAGCATTTAGTTTTCATAAGATGGCCTAACTGGAGTAGCTAAATGAACAAACTCTTATGGAATTAACAATGCGCTAATAATGCTATGCTACAGAATATTCCATCCTGAAGGAGCATATGACAAGTATAAACTGATATAGAAACACACACAGAAATCACTTTATCCACAACTCAAATGCAGCCATTCTTGGTCAAAACATGAGAAATGTGCAGTAGTGCAGAAGAGTTAGCCAGGAAGCAAAAAACATCTTTTGCATTTGATGCTGCTAGGGGAATTTTGTTAATTTCCATTTTTTAAATTGCTAAACAGAAAACTGGAAGAGTTACTTTGGGGTCTATTGTGTAACTAACTTATCTGAGCGCAACCATACTAATTATACTTGGCTTGCTGCTGTTGCTGGTATTTTTACTGTTGATCTGTCTATTATTATTAACGTAACTCTTGAGAATTTCTCCCAAATCGCCAGCTGTGTAAGTAAAACCAGCATTTAGGTTAGCATCTATAGCAGAGCAGCAATTACAGCACCTTCAAGAGCTGCCCCTTTCCTTCAAACTTCAGTCAAAAGTCAAACCGAGAGACAAAGGCTGCTGCACTGAGAGATGAGACCTTCAACAAGTAAAAAGGCAAATCCTGTAATGGCACCAAACAGGGATGTCCAGTCACCCACTCAGCTGCTTGAGGTAAAAAAGGCCTGGGATAGATGCCCACTGAAATGACACTCGTTATGAAAAAGCACATAGCTTGTGGGGGCGGGGAAGGAAACAGCAATTAGAGCCATCTGGAACAACAAGGAAATCTACTTTGGCAGTGGGACAGTAGTTTCATCCCAGGAATAAGTCTCTTGGAAACACCAATAAATGGGACCCAATCCCGGCAAAAGTTAATTGATTTCACTGGTGCAAGCTCATGACCAAAAAATGTACTTGATTGTTTTCCCTCCCAACTATGTTCTGCAGATATTTGCACAAACCACTCAGAGGGAAATCCTGTAGAAGAAAATTGAGGTTTTATACATCTTCCTAGCAACAGATCTGAAACGGATATAAAAGGTTATATGGAGTAACCATTAATCCAGCTGGTTACAGTCAGAGCTTTCACAGACTACAACCCTTATTATAGGAAGGAGAGCAAAATAAAAAACTCATTTCAGAGCTTAAATGACAACCAGAGTAACAGACCAACATAGCAGCCAGTTCTCTGCTCTGGATTAGTTTGCTAGTCCTGGTCTCTCAGCTCCCCAGGGCAGCAGGAATCAAGACTGCTTGTGGAGTGAGAATACCCAGCCAGGGGTTGGACTGAAGGAGGGGAGCAGGCCCCTCGGGCGCATGAAGGAGCAGCACATTTAATAAACACTTTCTGCAGAAACCAACTGTGTAATTAATACACCTCCAAACTACTTAAAAAACAGAGCAGCTAGCTCAGCTTCACGACCAATAAGCAAGGAGGAAGCGGAACTGAGAGAGACAAGTTTCTACTCTGAATCTTTAACCGGCTATTGGGAAGTGGGGGCTGGGCAGAGATATCAGCTTTTTCTGGGACCAAGGAGAAAAAGGAAAAAAACAGCGGGATACAGGACCTAGGAACAAAAAAAAGCAGAGTTTGCCATAGCTCAGTCTAAGGCCCAGGTTTCCTTTAGAGGCAGTTGTCTCCAGTGGAGCAAGACCTAGGAACTTCCAACTCTTCCACTCCCTGTGTGGCTTTAGTCGAATAACCTCTTCCTTGTGCTCAGGATCCTCTTCTCGGGATGTTGTGAGAATTAATTACAATTAAAGTTTCCAAGTATTTTTGGGTGGTTGACAATGTTTAGTCCACTCTGCACCTGTTCTCAGGCTATGGAGCAGACCATGTTTTTCTAGAGAACAGAAGTGTCTTTAGATTGGTCTATTTTTCTGCTGAAATACTGGGGTGTTTACAAACAGAACATGTAGCACAAGTTCGGCTGTATATGCCTCATGATGATTCCACTCCCTAGGGCCACAGTAATCCCATAATCAGTGAGCACACTACCGCTACATGAATGAGAGATGCAAACATGGGTCACGGACACTAAGCGAGCCAGTACAGTGTTTATATTTAGCTGTAACTGAGCAGAGAGTTGCAATACCAAGTATATCATGAGAGTACCGAGAGACTATTCCATTGTAGTATACAATTAGAAAGAGTTTGTGGCTAGTTCATGAATTTTAAATGGAGCACATGGAACCAGGTTGTTTTGTGCATTTAACAGGTAGCCAGTCAATATTGGTAAAGTTCTACCACAGTAAGTTTTGTTCTCTGCAGCTTGACATCATCCCCCAGAGTTTACATTTAAAACAGAGATGCAATTAATTGAGTGAGACAATGATAAGGTGAACAGGCCCCAAATATAAACTGCCTGAAAACAGAGTCTTAAAATCTGCCTATCAGTCCTTCCCTCACCCAAAATCTAGGCAGCAGCAGTGATTAAATCCCAGCTTCTTTGCCGGGCAGCAGTACAGTAACGGATCCAGAGCACTGGGTGTCTGGATGTGGGTACGGGCAGTGCAATGTACATGTCACAACTGCCCATTTGTGAGCTAACTGGGAATTGAGCCTCTCAAAGGGCTTGGCCTGCATGCAAGGGTAGAACAGAAGGGATGAGCGGAAGGAATGTGACCTCAAAGGGAAATTCACTGGAACAGATCAGCAGTCCCTGCCATGCAGCTCATGCATCTATCACTAGGAGGAGATAAATGTGCACGTTTTATTGAAAAAAAGTAAGTGACTGAGGCTTGTAATCGTCAAGATTTACATTTAACTAAAAAGGTGAGACCTACTGTGAGGAGCACCTACCCTGGCCTGATCTATGGCACTGGGCCGTCCCAGAGTCAGGAGGAAGAGACATCTGAAATAAAAACAACCTGCTAGCCAGGAAACATTGCATATGATGAACAAATGCGTCTGGGGAAGCGGGAGGAGGAACAGCTACTTCTCTTACAGGACTCATTGAAATGAGAGATGTATTACTATAAGATAGTGAATTTCTTGGGTAATTAGGATTTAAACTCATTCTGAATCTGGTACATGCAATATTTTATATTTCCTATCAGAACATCTTGAATCATTTCTGTGCTAAGCTTGGCTAAGTTATTAGGTTTCACTGGATTCCTGGACATACTAGGCTTTCACCATTCAGATTCTGATGATTAACAGTAGAGGGCAGCATCCTACAGACTGACAGGGACCACCACTAGCAAACCACACAGGAAGAATGGAGGAGAGTGAATAAGGTTGCTACCCCATGGGACCACAGGGATGCCTAATGTAACAAAGCAAAACACTGGAGGCAGGTGGATATCCTGCAGAATGCAGTCTTAATCACCATTAACTTAAAAAGTAATGAAAACAAAGAAATATCAGACAACAAGGGATAGCGTTAACACCTCCAGTCAGAAACAATAGTTCACACTTACTTGCAGTCAGAGGATGATGAATACAAAATACAAATAATGAATTAAACCTCATCAATGCCAAGGGTAAGAAACTATTCTTATCCATGTTGAACAGATGGACAAAGACTCAAAAGGTAAATGACTTGTCCAAGTTCACTCAGTCTGTGGCACAGCCAGTAATAGAAACAAGATCTTCTGACTTTCAGTCCTCTGTTCCAATGACTAGCCCAGGAAAAGTTCCCTGATGCTTACAATCTCCATATCTGTAGCTGATGTTATTTTGAAGTAAGTTTCGTTGCAGTGAAAGCTGCCAGGCGGATAACCCTAAAGAACCAAGTAGCCTATCCACATAACAGTCATATTCCTGGCAGAAGTTGGAAAACTTTTCTCTGCCTCCTGCCGGTGTGCTGCAAACCTGAAATGGAGGGACTTTTATTTAAACGTAATAATGAGTAAGCAGTGCAAAAGTATAAAGCAGGAGCATGCCAGAGGGTTGGCATCCCTATCTAAGCTCCTATGCCTCGGATTGTAAGAGTCAGCCCCAAAATCCATGCTGAGGTAAATTGGCCTGAGTACCTCAACCCATTGACCAAGTTGGTGAAACCTCTCTACTACCCTAAGAGACCAAGAATGACAAGTCCTCCTGCAGAGGAGAGGAAGTACCAGTTGGTACGCGTGGGACATGGAGCGAATGAGTTTTAGCTGTTATTGAGGATGTACTAGGTACCAGAGTTGGGACCACCATCAGTACGAGTGCAAGTAACTTCGCCAATGCTGACAGGGGGAGTCTGAGAAGACTGAGGGGTCTTTGATAAGGCCAGGTAAGTCTTCCATACTAAGTACAACAGACCAGGTGTTACTTGAGCTACTGGCATCAGTATCGGGGTAGACAGTACCAGACAAATCAGTCCCAGGAGCTTTGGCACCGAGGTGTGGGTACCTGGTGATCTCTGGAGAACCAGAGAAGAATCTAAGGCATGGGCTCCAATACCTGAATGGGTGCTAGAAAAACCCTTTTTGGATCTCAAGCCATCCTTAGTCTGAGGTTTAGGAGGATTTATGGGCCTTAGAAGTTGAAGGGCCTAAAGGAGACCTCTTTTTCTCCCTATGAGCTCTGTGCTCTTCCCCCTCCCACCCCTTTCACCTGCAGTTTTACCAGATGAGGAGTTTTTCCACCACTGAGACATCTGAGGTATAAGTCTAGGAACAGCAAAAGCACTTCTTGATGAAGAGGGCTCAGAAGTTTCTGCCCCAGGCAACCCAGAAGAAAAAAAGGGATACACTGGTCTCACCAATAGAAACATTTTTAGTGGAGATTCCAATGTTCCTTGAGCTCTTTTAGAGAATGATTTCCATGTGGCAGACTTGTCAGTGATGTGCAGACGTAATAAGCACCTTGCATGCCCATTATTTAAAAGAACTACAGCCTTGCATGAAGGACAGGTCTTGAAACCTGGAAATTTATGTTCAGCCATATTGGTAAACCCGGTACTGAGAGTGCCTCCCAGGTAAATAAAAACAACTTCCCTCAAAAAGGGATAACAAAACCTGACACCAACCTAATCCTATCTAAGCACTTATTTAAGAACTATTTATTCATGAAAAGAAAGGCTGCACGAAGTGCACAAAGAGCAAAATATCTAAGCAAAACGGCAGACACTGCAAGTTCCGATTTGTGGGTGGTGAGGAGGAACTGAGAGGCAAAGGGGTGGTCCCACCTTTTATGGAGGGGAGGCTACTGAATGCACCGGTGTGGCCCCAATGGACACTGTTGACCAAAAGAATCAGTTGATATGTATGCACTCAGTGGAATATATCTCTCTCTCTCTCTCTCTGCAAAAGACGTGCTGCACAAATTATTTTGGATAAATTCTCTGGCCTGCGTCACACAGGAGGTCAGACTACATGATCACAGTGGTCCCTTCCGGCCTGGGAATCTATTAATCTATATGGTGAAGTACTCTAACAAGGTTACTTTATGATCCAGATCATAAGACATTCTATGGCAACTTAAAGATACATAGGATTTATTCATGGATCTTCAGCAATTCTTGGAGCTGGAGACCTACCTGATGATCATTCTGCATTGAGGCAAATCTCCCCCACCAACACATAAGCTCATTCAGTGAATGCAGAGACACATATGGGCAAGATTTCTTGAGAGGATATTTCCTGTGGGAGGGAGACTTCCTTCCCGTGGGCTTTTTTCCCCCCAGAGGAGGGCATGCTCTTGCCCTATATTTCTACCAGCTGCCTGTGGGTGCAGAGAATGTGTGTGTAAACACTATGAATGCATAAAATACACAAAGGTCAGTTTTGTGAGATGTAGCCCTAACAAATCCAAACTCAATTCTGTACACTTTTGGGGTTTGGGGAGAACAGAAAACCAAACTATAGTTATCCCTATGGAAATGCTATCTGTTGGTACTTGCTTTATTTTCACAAGAATGGGACTGGAAAGTACAGAAGACCATGATGATTATTCTGCATATGCAGATACGGATGGAGATTTTCCACTGCTCCCTGATAATAGCTCTTGCTCTAACCAAGCATATATCAGAGAAACAACACAGTTTGCTCCACGGTTAGAGCAGAGGAATGAGTCAGAAGACCTGGGTTCTAGTCTCAGTCCTGCTGTACACTTCAGTTTGAGCACCGGCAAGTGACCACCTCCTCATGCTTCAGTTTATCTTTCTGTAAACTATGAATAATTCTACTTCTTAGGTTGTTGTGGAGCTTAATTGCAGTGGTAACATGCTCTGAGGTCCATGGAGAAAAGGTTTCTTTAGAAATGAAGAGCATAATTAATAATAGAGAAAGTGAGATTAGACAGGAAGAAAGGGAGCTATCGGACAAACTGCCTAGTGTGGTAATATCTCCATCAATAGACACATTCTGAAATAGTTTAGACAGGTGTCTGGTGAGATTACAGCAGTGGAAAAACCAAGGCGGGAGGAAGGATACTGGACAAGAGAATCTAAGGAGTCGCTGCCAACTTTGTTTGTGAACATGACTGTTAAAAGAGAAGCAAGAGATCTTGAATATAAAGGTGTGACCCTTCTGGTTTTATAGCTTTAGATCTCGTTCCCTCTGAGAGATGCTCCCCTCCACCCCATCTTTCTCCTACAGCACTCACTATCCTCAAAACTGTAGAGCTGCTTCTTCATGTGAAGTTATAAAGCTTTGCTTGTGACACCACAACTACTTGCCATAAACAGTGTGAGGTCATAGAGCATGACAATACCAGAGAAGGTAAAGGAACGCAGCTGGAGAGTAGGCGTAATAAAGATCCTGTTTTCCCACAGAAATCTGTGGAGCTGAAGAACAAAGAAATAGAAACAATGAAAATTTGCACTTAGAAACAAGTCTTGCTGATAAATCCTGGGATTTTTCATGTTACTTTAATTTATGCCAAGGGACTGAAACTAAGCACATTTGTCCCAGGATTGGGAGAGTGGGAAGGTGGCTTAAGTCACTTTTGCACCTTCCTCTCCCCTCCTCCCCCCTCCCAAGATATCCTGTGCACACTTTGGATACAGCAAGAATCTAGGACTTAAACAATAACCCTTCTGCTCCCCTTCCGTCAAATTTGGCACTCCCTTCAGCCAAATAAAGCATTTTCTCAATGTTCCCAAAGTCTGCATCTGAAAATGGTGGCAACAGCATCTATCCCTATCCAGCTGTCTCTCTGGTCAGACAGCATGAAGCCCCAAATTAACATATACCTTAGTGGAAATAAAAGAGAGGTAATTTTACCAGAACAATTTTAGTGAAATACATTTATCCTTGTTTCTTTTGGGGAATTGTACAGGGAAAATTGTTCAAATTCATATTAATACACAACAAGATCACCACTGAAATAGGGACATTTCCCTTTTGATGAAAAAACTGAAATCATAAATATACATTCTTTAAGACAATTCATTTTTTCAAAGAAACTACACAAACATTTCTTTCAGGAGTAATCAAATTATATTAAATCAAACCTCATAATTAAAATCATGCCATTGGTCAGCTCCTATTTGTTTTCTCTGCACCCTCATTTTTGCTCCAGATCTGTCACATTACATTAACACCTTTCCTACTCATTGCCTACAGAAAGAACAGCCTTTGACGTGCCTGCACAATCCATTTGTCCTGCTCTAATTACTTTTTGACATAGCCTCTTTTTCTGTTATGTTGCCTTTACTGACCTCTGTATATATTAGAGACATTTAAATCAATCTTTAAATCCTGAAATCTATGCTGTTTATGATGCCATTGATGCAGAAGTCACTAGCATTTTGGAGATCAAATATTTAGTTCTATGTTAATGGGATATTACCTATAAGGGAAAGCTACCACATATTCATAGTGGTTATAATTCACTGCCTTAATGTGGGCTCTCTCAAGACCAAACAGAGGTTCAGGGTTACATTCCCAGTCTGTAAACTTATAATCCAAAGCTGGGTAGCTAAAGGGAAACTGGATTCTTGTGTGTGCATTGCTTGAGAATTTCCTCTTCATATCAGCTTGCTGGCTCTTGGAGAAAATACCAATCAATTTGGGGGGGGGGGGGGGGGGAAGAGGAAAAAATGCATTTTTACAGGAAAACAAAGCAAAAAAGCATTTTTGCTGGCACCGAATCGGTATATGGATTGTATCTTCTGTTCAGTCTTGGGGTGTTTGTTAAAGAAAATTTAGATTAGTTATTCCATTTTGCAAAGCAGCGTAAGACTCCTTATGGGTTGCAGCATAGGTGCCATGGGGGTTAAGTGAGAAGACTTAAAAAGTGGATTCCCTCAGCTCAGAATCCTTTTGCTTTGGTTATTCTGAAGTTGGACTTAAACAAAAATGTTAAAATACCCTTTAGTCTTTCACATTCTTCAGACACACACACTTCTAAGGAGAACAAAATTAATCCACTTCAGGTCTTTCCATTACTGCATGTATCCATTGATCAAAAATGGAAGAAAACAGCAGAATGAAACAAGTAAATGAAACAAGAATTGTTTATTATTAGGTCACTGAAATTCTATTTTTAACTACATCAAAGCATGCCAAACAGAATTGGCTGAATTATGACAGGAGAATTATCCCAGAACAGAAAGTGTGACAGCACCTTATTTAAAATATCACTGGTATAATTACCTAACTGGCATAATGCCACTATTTTTGCATTTGTGAATGGTTTAAAAATATTACTACATTCCTCTAGCAGAATAGCAAGACAGATCCAAAAAGGGGGGTTAAATTAGCCACAATGTCTTCGTAATTAAAGATAGCCTGCTTAGCTAACAATTTGAGAGAAACTGATCCACCCCTTTTCCTCAGCATGCCAATCTGCATACTCAGGCACAGGCCTGGTCCCCACTGACTGAGGAACTGTATTTACAGCTATCTTTAAGCATGGCTGCAGCAAAAATGGTGTATAAATCCCATTTGGTCTGCATGCGATTAACAGAGTCAGGAGGGCGAGGCCACACCAGGATATAAAATGGTTTTATGCAACCATGTTTAAAAATGGCAATTTTTAACAATTTCATGGTCAATGTGGCCAAACCCAAAGAGCTATGACCAAGATTCAGCACTGGTAAAGATGGGTGTTAGATTACAATGTGTCCATCCTACTCCCAATTCAGGCAACCCAAACTTCAAAACTGCATGCTCTTGGTACACTCTCACGTGGCTTCAGGCAGTGCAGAGACCCCTTACTGAATTTGTGCAGTCAATTACTTGACGCTATTTAAATAGTGATCAAGCTCTCCGGATTGGGGTTGCAATGTTTTTTGTCACTAGCCATATTAACACACTGTGCGTTACCCAAGAAAATGTTAAGACTTAGGAACTCTTTCTTAGCGAGACTAATTCTTCTCTCTCTCAGGCTTCACTCACCCCGCAGACACCAAGGGGATGCAGGAGCTGTTCAATCTCAGTGCCTTAATCCTTGAGACTATTAACCAGGGCACCAATTAAAACAAAACTTTTGAGCTGTGGACACATCTGACCATCGGTGAAATGAACTGAGACCAAGCATACACTTAGGTCATACGTGAAGATAAAGTGAAGTCTCCCACAGACTTCCCAGAGCTGTTCCTGCCTGCGAAAGGCTTAGTTGGTCAGTATAGATGGAACTGGCAGGGTCACCTGTATTTAATGTTGCTCGACACTTCCCATATTAAGATCTTGTTTTCAGTTGATTATAACATCACCATGCTTTAGCCATTTGGTCTGAAGTTTTCATGCCAGGTTTGTGCCCCAGACTGACTTTTTTGGAAAATTTCAGCAGTTCAGTTGTTTCCGAGTATGAGATTATGGAAAAACATTGCTTTGCCCATGTTAAAAAGTCTTACAGACATTTCATTAAGAAGCTCTAGTACATCTGTGCTTTGTCAAATTTCAAGTCCTTGCTGCAGATAGGTGGTCATGAAAATCCACCCAAATTTCACCAAGTTATGAGTTTCTGAAAAATCTTGGTTTGTACCTGCTCAGTTGAGACTTGTTAGAGTCTGGCAGCTATATTTTCTGAAGATTCAGTCTGTACTGAGCATGCACCAGCCCAGGGCTGCAGGGCCTGAACAGGACCTTCCCCATCGTTGCTGCTTTCAGCTGCGGGGCACCAAGAACAGAAGCAGGGAGAAGGTCTTTCCTGTGCTATCAATGTTTCCTATGCGGGTGCTCAGGCAGTATGGAGGAAGCTACCTGATTCTAGTGCAGAGGCAACAAAAGCTGGACCTAGAGGAAGGGGAGGACGGTAGTAACAGATTGAGACAAGGAGCCTATGATGAGGTGGGACAAAGCAGCCACAACTGTGACTGGCTGGACAAGGAGAATTTGGGGAAGACTTGGATGATGAGCCCAGAGAGGGAGCCAGCGCGTGTTAGGGTTGCCACCTTTCTACTCGGACAACACCAAACACCCCTGCCCTACCCCACCCCAAGGCCCCATCCATGCCCCGCCCCTTCTCCGAGGCCCCATCCCCGCTCACTCCTCCCCCCCCAGGGATGAGGGATTTGGGGTGCAGGAGGGGGCTCCAGGCTGGGATCGAGAAGTTCGGAGGACGGGAGGTGGATCAAGGCTGGGACAGGAGGTTGGGGGTGCAGGAGGGAGCTCCGGGCTGGGACTGAGGGGTTCAGGGTGTGGGAGAGGGCTCTAGGCTAGGGCAGGGGTTGGAATGCAGGGGGATGATGGCTCTATCTGGGGGTGTGAGCTCTGATGTGGGGCTGGGGATGAGGAGTTTGGGGTGCAGGAAGGTGCTCCGGGCTGGGGCAGGGGGTTGGGGTGTGGAGGGGGAGGGAGAGAGAGAGAAAGGATTTCAGCCCAAATGGTTAAAGTTTGGCGACATGTAAAGACCTCAAAACAGGAGCTCCTAATGGGAAGAAGGGGTCACGCTTTTATTTAACATATTATACAGCTCCCATTATCATAACATCCAACATTGGGGGGAGGGATAGCTCAGTGGTTTGAGCATTGGCCTATTAAACTCAGGGTTGTGAATTCAATCCTTGAGGGGGCCACCCCATCTGGGGTAAAATCAGTACTTGGTCCTGCTAGTGAAGGCAGGGGGCTGGATTCGATGACCTTTTGGGGTTCCTTCCAGTTCTAGGAGAGAGGTATATCTCCGTATATTATATTATCTCCATCTTTTAACATATTTATCCTCTCACCACCACTGTGAGGTACAGAAGTGCTATTATCCCAATTTTATAGATGGAAAACTGAGGCACAAGGAGTCTAAGGCCCAGATTTATAAAGTATTTAGGCATTTCTATGCACACTGCCTTGTGGATTTAGGAGCCTAAATCCCATTTTCAAAAGGGACCCAGGCACTTGAGTCTTAATCCTATCAACAAGTGATGGGATTTAGACTCAAATGCCTAGATCCATTTTCCAAATGAAATTTAGGCTCCTAAATCAGTGAAGCATTGTGACACTTAGCACACTTATAAACGTGTTAGGGAAACTTATAAACATGACCAACTTTTTTTGTTCCACAATGTATGACCTTTTAATTGTACCTTATGTGTAGTAGGGTCCTTCGTTTTCAGTTTTTATTTTATTTAATTCTTCCCAGAAATTTATGTTTATTACCACAAGAACAAAAACAGATGAAAATCAGTGCAAAAAACTTATTTATCCGAAAAATTATCTGTTTATTTTGGTGGACTGAAAGACAGCGGGGGAAGTATTCTGTAGATCAATGCTTTGAATTCCCTTCAATGAGGTTTGCTGCGGAACTAAAACAGAACAACACACAATGCCACCTCTGAGTTTAAGAAAGTATCTCTCAAATCCCCAAATAAAACTTCATTTGAATAAACAGTTTACTGTTGTATGCTTAGAACCATTCGCCTATAATATTTACATTTAATAACTGGGCCACACCATTTGCACCAGTTTTTTTTTTTTTTTTTTTTAAAGCTTTTGAATACTTCCTTGTATTCTGTAACGTATTCTGATACAGATTTTTGTTTTCTTCCCATTTTAGAGTATCAAATCTTTAAACTGTTATCTGCTAGCAGCATGAAATGTATACGTGGTGGGCTTGAGATTCATCAGTAAATTCAGATGTGCACACAGTTCAGAGCTTGTGTGCATGCCTTTGTTTATTGTGTGTATCTTCTAGACTAATGCCTAGCTTTACTTCAACGTTCAGCTTTGCATATACAGACAATATTATTGTAATACATCTCATGCAATGTATTGTATTTTCCTAAGATGTGGTTTTTTTTGTTTTTTTTTTTAAACACACATTTGAATGATACAAAAGTAGGGCAAACATCAGAAAAAAAACTGAATACTTTTTGTAAAACCCGGGAATTTTCGGGCAAAAATCAGTTTTAACTGAAAACGAAGGGGCTTATGTGTTCTATGATAATGGCATATCATTAGTTTGTTCTACTGGCATTGCACTTGCATGCATATATACATAGAATGGATGTTTCCATTCAATAGGAGTTCTCTTGGATTTGTCCATACATGCACATGAAAAGTGAGTGCAGTTTCATTTAATATGTAAGGGCATATAAAATATAATCCATGTCTGTGTGTATGGAAAGAGACGGGGTTCTAACTCAGATACACGTAGTATTAGACACAGCATATTACTGCTGTCTAGCAAATAGTTATACATGACAATTTTTGTTTTTTCATTTTTTTTATGTTAGTAAATTACATATAAAAGAACTACACAAAAACGTTATGAGAACTCAAAGCGGCAAAAAAAAAAAAAAATTTAAAAAAGCCAATCGGCGGCACTTTGGCAGCAGCTCAATCGCGCCGCTTCATTCTTCCGCAGCAATTCGGCGACGGGTCTTTCACTCCCTCTCTTCCTCTTCAGCCGCAGCTCTAAGAGGAAGAGAGGGACCCGCTGCCGAATTCCCACCGAAGACCCGGAGGTGCCACCCCGATACTGGACAGAGTGCCGCCCCGAGCGCCTGCTTCCTTTTCTGGTGCCTCGAGCCGGCCCTGCTTGTCTCATTAAGCGAGTAAATTGGATAGTGATTGGAAAAGACTTATTACTCCTGGGAGAATTCTGTGCCAAAAAGTTAAACATTCTGCACACAATATTTTAAAATTCTGCAAATTTTATTTGTCAAAATAACACAATATAATCACACCAGCTTCAATTATTTTTGGTCGTTTATTTCAAAATACCTGTCAGCAAGTATGGCTGTAACAATACAGACAACAAAAAAGATTCAGGAAATGTTTTTTGACAAATAGATTCCTTACGAGGCATATTAATACAGAACTCTGAATAATAATTCATTTAAACTACAATACAGAACTGTATTTCCTGTACCCCTCAGAAGCAGTGCAAAGGCTTGAGGGAGTCAGGGTAACAGAGGAGCTGAGGGAGAGGGAAGTACTGTAAATTGCTGGGAAGGAGCCTGGGCGTGAACTTGGAGGGTTGTTAGGTATGGGTGGGAAAAGTATGGAACAGGTTTTTTAGGGGGTGGGGGAGGGATTGTTAGGGAGCTTCCCCCATGCAGACCCTGGCTGACCCCTAGCTTCTCCCATTCAGTCAGGCACACCTACCCCATCCCCATGTGATCCTGCACCTCCATGTGTCCTTGCACCCCCTGTCCACATGTCCCTCTACCCCTCCCCCTATCCCTATGTGTGTCTGTGCCCCCACTCAACCACCCCATCCCTACATGTCCCTGCACTCCCCCATCTCCATGTGTTTGTGCCCCCCTCAGCCACCATCTCCATGTCTCTGTGCCCCCACTCAGACACACTCTGTCCCTATGTAGCTCTGCACTCCTTCCCGCATCACCATGTGGCCCTGCACCTCCCTCCCCCTGGTGGCCCTGTGCCTCCACTCCCATTCAGCCCTTGACCCAGTCTGTCCTCCCATCTGACCCCCCAAGAACCCCATGCTGTGTCTCCGCATAGACCATCTCCTGAACTGGCCTGACAGGTGCTGCGGAGAAGGCAGGCTCTTTCTCTTCCCTAGCTGGCTGGGAGTGGCTGCTGTGTTCTATCGGCACAGCACCCTCTCGTGGGCAAAAGGCAGAACTGCAGCAACATTTCAACAGAAGCTTTCTGTGCAAAAAAATAAAAATATGCATGGCTCAATTATGCACACGTGCAGTAGTGCAGAATTTCCCCAGGAGTAATAATAATTAGGAGGTGAACAAGGCTGGGATATCACAGACCCCAGGCCTCATTCAATTTGTACCATCCAACCCCACAATAAATATAAAATAAATATGAAGCAGCTGTCTCATTTACTGAATACTACCTAACTTGTGCACTGAATGAGGCAAGGGATCTTGTGGGACATAACATATGATCATGTAACTGAAGACTATTTCAGTGAGTACTCAAAAAGGGAGAGTGGAGTTCAAGATGTGAAGACAGCCTGAACCTGAGAATCTCCTGACCGTTTTTTGCTCTGGGGCAGCTTTTGTATTTCCTCCAGGTAGTTTTTTTTTGTTTGTTTGTTTGTTTTTTGGTACAGAATTACACAAGTGCTTGAGACCACCAACAACAGGGGCCCTCACATTATCGGAAGACAATAGGAATATCTGTAAATCTTACATTTGCATTCTTAAACTGCCCCATTTTCAGGGACAGTTACCCCATCTGTGCACAGAAATATAGGTTTTATAGTTTCAACAGGTACATGCACAATTCTAAGAGCACAGCCTTTGCTCCTCTTTGAAAAGAATGGTTCTATATTTTACTTTACTTTTCAATGAAAGCACTATAAAACTGAGGGGGACAAAGTAAATTAAAATACACCAAGAGTGACCCTACATTTAACATAGCTAGGACTTTAGTTCACAGCCTTCCAAGAGTTTCTCTTTTGGATGCTTCTAATTTCTTCTGTCTCAGGAAAATCTTAATGAACTTATACCATCAATAGGGCCCTATGAAATTCATGGTCCATTTTGATCAATTTCACAGTTGTAGGATTTTAAAAATCGTAAATTTCATAATTTCAGATATTTAAATCTGAAATTTCACGGTGTTGTAACTATAGGGATCCTTACTCAAAAGTGGGGGGGGGGGTGGAGATTGCAGTATTGCCACCCTTACTTCTGTTCTGCTGGCTTTAGAGCTGGGCCCTCGGCTCTCTGACCACCCAGCTCTGAAGGCAGCACGGAAGTAAGAGTGGCAATACTGCAATCCCCCTACAATAACCCTGCGACACCCGTCCACAGCCCTCTTTTGGGTCAGGACCCCCAGTTGGAGAAACACTTGTCTCCCCTGTGAAATCTGTATAGTATAGGGTAAAAGTATACAAAAGACCAGATTTCACGGTTTGTGACGTGTTTTTCACGCCGTGAATTTGGAAGGCCCCTAACTATCAATATTCTAGAAGTGACCTCCTGTCCCAGCCTCCACATATTTCACAACCAAAACAGATTTTACCCTCCCCCATCTTTTGCCATCACAACAGTCCTGCTACTCCACTCGACCAGACATGATAGCATAGCGAGTCTGAGTCTATCTGAAGCCAGAATGCACCTTTGGGCAGGCAGCAAGAGGACAACAAACCCATCTGTAACTGCTCTACTTTTAAAGTGCACTTTCCGAAAGCTCTTGAATCCCTGTTTGTAGCTCAACAGTTTCAAATGGAGCTGAATTGACAGTAAGATGCTGAGTGTAACAGAATGGACAGCTGGGGTTTTATGTACCAGATGATGATGATGTGATGGTAGGGGAGGGGAAGAGGGTGGATTTACTCCAGGAGATTAGTAACTATAAGTGCACTACTTCGCTAGATTCAGAAATGTATCCTTTGCTGAAATCACTGTTTGGACTGTGAAATGATTTATTGCTTATCCTAAATATAAAAATTACAGAATGAGGGCAAATATTTTTATTGACTTTTTATTATAAACCTGAATTTTTTTTTAGAGGATCTGGGATGACAATTATCCACACCAGAATTTGCTGAGGAAAGCAGGATTAGCACCGACTCTTACAAAGAGAGTACTGCTCTTTGATATCCTTAAGGTAGTCAGACCTCGATTTTATACCTCACTGAAATGACAGCACTTCCATTGTCAAAGCATTGTTCCAATGCGGATTCTGTAGACAGAATGTCATCTGCAATTAATAGCATTGACGCATTTAATAATTTTTATAGGGAAAACAGTTTGTGTTAATTACAGTTGGGATTAAAAAAGTTATTTAAGAGTAAAATAAAAGTACATCTACACACTAATCTTCTGCAATCTCCATAAGATCGGTCATTGGTCCTGTTCTGAAGTTCAGTGCTGGCAGTAAAAACCAAATGGCTTGGTGTTCACAGGGCTTGTCACCGTGAGTTGGGATCCTCTTGGCCTGTAAATGTCCTTGCAAAACAACCACAGCTGTTTTAGAAGCAGTGTCAATGCAGGGTCAGCATAAAGCAGTTCAGAATTTGTGCTCTATCAGAAAGTCTTCCAACGCATATTTTATATACTATATCCTGCCTTCCTGAACTCCCCACTACTGTAGTGTTCTGCACTTCCTGTTTAACATTAAAAAGCTTTATGATTCATCCCCAGAAATGGTTATAACAATTTTTATTTAACATTTGTATTTCAGTCATGCCCGCAGGCCTTCATCAGGATGCTTTCATGTTAGATGTTGCACAAACCCATGGTTGAGATAATCAGCTCCCCCAAGGAGCTTACAATTTGAGATTTCAAATATGGGGGAGAATATACAATTTTTATAGATTTTTTTTTTTTTTTAATTACAGTTATCCTGCAAATGCTACTTAACCTAGCCATCATTAATAAACTGATTTCTTATAGGCATCATAGCAGAGGTTGGTCTTGAGCATTTCATGCAGGAGAGCTGTGGCCTTCCAGATCAGATCAGTGCATTTCAAGTTGAACCAGATAAATGACTTACATTGCTACCCAAGTCTCCCTGGAACCAGGTCTGACAGATCACCCAGTGTAATAAAGTCTAGAGTCAGTCGTCGTCTGTGAAACTCTTGCAACAAGTCTTGGAGTGCTGAACTCCACAAAACAAGAACCTCCGGCTGAAATCTCCAAAGAGGCAGTGGTACTCCGATTGGGAGTCTTCCTATTAACTTCAAAAAGGAGCAGATCACAGAGTGAGGCAGCCCCTCAAATAATTAGGTTCCATACCATTGAAGGTTTTAAACTAATCAGCACCTTGAATTGCATATGGAAGTGAACAGGAAGACAAGGCAAAGATTCAAATGTGATATATGATCAGACAGGTAGCTCTGCTCTGTACTAGCTGCCTTTATGGGCAAAATTCAGGTGGTCTAACCTACAGGAAGAAGGTGGGGGATGAGGTTTGCTACATCTATATTGCAGAGGGATGTGCAGACTCTTGCTGGTGATAGATAATAGACACTTTAGGCTAGCAGTGCTGAGAATTCAGGAGCAGCACCAGATCCAATAGGACTCCAAGGCCCTGAATAATTTTGACAAAAGGCAGGTATGCAAGATCAATTGATGGTGCAGAAATCACCTCCACCCATTCCTCTAAGTGCTTTCTCCTGTCAACAGGCAGCACTTGCATCTTATCCAGACTGAGTCACAGTCGATAACTGTTCATGTTCTCCCTCTGCGCTATCTCAGCCCAGATCCCCGCTTTGTAGTACTTACTGGTTGCCTATTAACGTTAACATAGTGAGCAATAATGTGGCTTTGCATTTCTGGGCTGATAGCAATTTACACTATATGCAAATTGTTGATAAACTCCATTCTCTCCCTATATGGTGCTTATAAGAGTTTACAATCCACAGAAAAGCAAATACAGTTCTAGTAAATCATGGTTAAAAATGAAAGTTTGGCACTGGGCACAGATGCACTAGCAAAGTATATAATGTAAAATTGTATCTAGTGTGAATTTAGTGGCAATGACAAATGGCAAGTGTTGGTTTTATAGGACCCATTTACACTTCACAGAAAAAATTCTGAGAAAGTCCCGGCTCCAATAAGCTTACACAGTGGGTTTAAAAAGTTAATGAATTATAAAGGATAAAGTCAAAATGCATTTTAGCTCGTATGAAAATCCACGTGCATGTAAAATGTCATGCAATTTAGACTTTGTTATTAGTAAGTGCTGCAAGGAATGTCCACATCGTAGAGATCCATTGTTCCATACATAGTGCATTTATCAAATTAGCACATGTGATTAGAATGAAAAGGATAAACACAGCCATGACTGATAATGGAGAGGCAATAATGTAAGATTCACCAATAAGTTAATTCTTGTGGAGACAATCACTTTTCCTATCGCTACCCTGTCTTAATAGCTTAAACTACGTTCTTCTTAGATAGGAACATATGAATATCCATATAATATAAAATGCATCATTTAGCAAGGGACTCAACCCATGCCTTTGAAGTGGGAGGAATTCTAATTCAATAAGTCTTCACCTGACTATTATGATCCTTCCACACCTGTTTAATTAAGCTATGGCTAGTACCAACTTCAGTTCTGCTCTGATTCGCCACATCATTCCACTTATACCACTGCTACCTTGGTTGCTAATGTAGGCTTATGTGAAGTCAATCTCCACCTCTAACAACAGATGGTAATTCCATTAGCCCAATGTCAGTCTGGATATTGGAAACCATACAGCAATCAAGTCAACATACCTAACGTGAAACTCAAAACATTCACAGAACAAAGGACTTCAGATGTTCATGTCTCTCTCAAGGCAGCTCTATTTAAAATATTCCTACAGACATTTTGACTTAATAATTTTCAATTAATGAGACCAAACAAGGTAATATAATGAGTATTTGCATATTTTCAAATATTCTAGCACTGCTTTGCCTGCCATGAGCCCAGGCGCCACAGATGCAGAACTCAGTAATGTCACACTGAAAATCTGAGCGAAGACATGGACAGCTCATTTAATAGTGTAACTATTGAATTGCAAATGTGAACATGCACCAAGCCTTTAGCAAGCAGAAGTCAGAATGTAACAAATTCCTCCTTATTTCAATACACTTATTGATAGTGTCTTTCAGCTGTTGATTTTAAATAGTTTAAACACACGTATTAAGCCTCATAACACTCTTGTTAGGTAAAAAGATACACAGGGGTCACGCCATCCACCACTGAAAAAGCAGCCTCCTTCTCGGGATGGAACAAGACCATTTCATAGGCCACAGCAATACCAGAATCTTCCTTCGAAGTCTCCCCTCCTGAGCCATCCGGACACTGCCTAGTTTATGGTGAAATCGGAGTGGAATACAGCCCAAGGTTTAACAGCTGCATGTCATCATAAATCAGCAATATAGGACTTCAAAGGATCACAAGAGAATCCTAATCCTGGACTGGTTTATTAAAGTGAAGGGAAGGGAGGGGAAGAAGGGATAGCAGTCACTTACCAATGGCTAGGAAGGAAAGGGTGAGTGTTCAATACACTCTGAAATGGGCATTGGAAGTGGTGCTGGTACGTAGAGTCCCTATGGTTCAGAAAAATAGGGTCAACATGGCATGCCATTTATTGTTATTACAGCTAATCACAGCTGCTTTCTTTTACATCTGATAACAAGCAGGGCTTTCCAAGTCACCAGTAATATGGTGCCAAAATCCTTGGGCCCTCAAAATAGTAACTCCCCTAGAAAAAAGGTAGAATCTCCAATAAAACATATCCAATGATAAAATTCCTGGAAGCTATGAAAGTCTTCACAATGCACATATGTTCAGAGATTTTGAATGAGGTGCTTCTGTGACAGTATTTTCTTCATAGCCAGTGGACTCAAGATTTTACAAGATGATCTAAATTCTTGATTTTCTGTGCTGAACCTTAGAGATAAAAATGCTAGCAAACAAGACATATACCTCAAGTCATGAAGTCTGGACACTTGCTTTTCATTGGCTCCAATTACTAGTTAACTTCAGTTTATTTGTATTCTTTCAATTTATATTCAGGGAACTTATCTATCACTCTTGAAGCTTCATAATAAAGGTAAGCACTATTAATGAAACCAGCTGTCCACCCACCATGTTACTCATTATTAATTCCCTATAACTTACTGCATTATAATCCCTTTAGAATCAAATAGCCAGTCCATAACCTTTTAATTTACTCTTTAAAAACCCAAATGCAGGCCTACTGAAGAAGAACTTTTTCTCAATTATGTGACGACCTCTCAGTTTAGAGATTACACAATTATAATGATGGTGATATGCATTAAACACATGCTAGATGAAAAACTAAAAAATTGTCAGCAACTTAAGTTATCAAGCGTTTTGGACCATGTTCGCAGATCATATACTGCAGTGTAGGTGATTACTCCAAGACTGAAATAATTTGACTTATGACAACAGAAAGCTAACCATTTTTATAAGACTAAGGTCTGCTTTGTACCAAAGCAACTAAGTTCACAAAAAAGAGAAAGATAAAAGTTATGACATTGCAAGCTACTTATGGGCTTTCTGTTGTGATTTATATAGTACCATAACACTACGCAAACCTTAGAGTAGTTAAAGCATGCAAGTCAAAAACCATACAAAACGAAATCCCTGCCTGAAAATGCATAAATAGCTACAGTATAAATAGTGGACAAGGGGCAACACATGGACATTAAGGCAGGTGTGTTTCAAAGAATAGCAGTGATTAGCATAAATTGCAACCATTATCCTGCAGAACAGCACTGATGAGAGAAATTAAGCTGCCTTCTCAAAAGAAGTACAGTCTGTCCATAGCTAGCAGTGAGGAAACTGTAATAGGCACCCAAATGCCACACCTCTTTTTAATTAACAATTCACCTTCAAATTGTTGAACTGTATGCAATGCTCAACTACCCCAGTCGGGGTGAGGTGCTTTACGCAAGAAAAAATTATTTGTCCTAATTTTCCTCTGCAAATTTCATACAGTAAGGGGACGTCAAGGTATTTCCAGAACTTCTTACACTGCATAGTAAGAGAACCCCTACTCCAAAGAGCTTACATTCTAAGAGACAAGACAGAGAAAGGGTGGGAAGAATCAAAGGCTCAGAGAGGTGAAGTGACTTGCCCGGGGTCACACAGCAGGTCAGAATCTGCTGGATTCTGGAAGCTGGAAACAGAATCTAGTGCCCTAGCCACATGCTGGCTGTATGATATGCTATGTGCTATTTAGACCAATTTTCTTATTATGCATCTTTTCGTATTCTAATTTTAAAACTCTCTGGCCTCAACAACTCAGGAAAATTACCAATATTTGCACAAGACAACAGACCTAGGGTTACAAAAGATCCCGAGAGGTAAGCAACACTTATCTACATTTTTTGAACACCTGTAAGATGGCACACGCTCACGCCCAAGACAAGGAACCATCTTAACTCCATGGCCCCAGCATGCTCCCGAGAGACAGCAGCACAATCTGCAGGAGGAGAAACCTTTCCAAGAGACTTTCCCTTCCTACCCAGCCAGCCAGAGACTCAAAGGCCACACCTTATCAGCAGGCATGTTGTGTAAAGCTGTTTGTGGGACTCCAGGAATTGTGTGGGGGTTCAATTAACTCCAGTTATTTCTGTAGTGGCTATGTCAAGGTGCCCCAAGCACTAGATTGGGTGCATTTTGATTACATTTTGTATAATCCTAGATAAATAAAAGAAACAAATAAATATACAGCACATCATCCCAGATATCCCATATAAAATGGAAAAGATACCAGGCACACTTTTAGGGTGAAAAAGCATAAGGCAACTGGAGGGATGCACAAGTAACTTGGCACAGATTCCAAATATTCAACCTAAAGATAGACAAGGTAGGATCCATTTCGTCTCTTTCACTAATACAAAGCCAGCCTATTTACAATATTTAATACATTTCCGAATGGCTTGTACTTTCTTGAAGACTCCCCTTTTCTGCTTCTGTACATCACTGACTGTTAGAACTGCAATGCAAATCTCTGACAAAGCTCTAATGAGGCAGAGTCTCACCAGGAAGCTGTCTACATGGTAAATCAGGGTTTCCTTTACAAAAAAGGGCTGGCAGATCTGCAATATTGTTTTTTACTTGTCTTATTTTCAATAGTTAAGGAAAGTGAGGGGGAGGGGTGGCAAAAGGGGCAAATATTAAATAACTTCGGTTACCAGAGGCCTTGCTTTGCCACTGTAATTGAAATGGGAGATGTTCAGACACCATGGGTATATCTATGCTGCAATTAGGAGCATGCCACCCCACCAAGGTAGACAGACTTGTGCTAGCTTCGTTCCAGCTAGCACACTAACAACAACAGTGTGGAAATCGGGGCACAGGCAGCAGCTCAGACTAGCCACCCAAACTCAGACCTGGGAGTTCTCCAGGCTTGGATCTGGGCAGCTAGCTGGAGCTGCTGATCTACTGCTATGGCCACACTACTCCTCTTAGCAGGCTAGCTCAAGCAGAACTCATGTGAGTGTCTACCCAGGCTGAGGCACACTGCCAGATGCAGTGTAGACATGCCCAATGGCAATGGGAGGAAAACAGGTAACCATTATTTTGGTGTTCCCTCCAAACTGTGGGACTGCATCTTTGCAAGTGCCCTAACAAAATACTTTGGCTAAAGCAAAGACATGCATGTTGGTCTGAAGCAGCTCAAGAGAAGATCAGAGTTGATTTTGAAGTTCCAAGATGGGAAACTTGTTTAAACACAGATGTCCAGGTATTGTAATACCGAGCCAAAATATTCAAATAACTAGTGAGAGACGGCCAAGTATCACCATTCCCTAGGGCAGAAAGGTAGGCAGACCCAAGACTACAAGAAGAATCAGTGGTAGAGCTATACTGAGAACCCAGGAATTCTGACTTTTGATCCCATCCTAACCATTAAACTTGTCCTAAGTTGCTTCCTATAAGAATTACTGCACTTCCTTTTGTCCACACTGCCAAATCAATAGCTACATTAAATTAATTAATTAATTAATTAATGGAGATATCCTATCTCCTAGAACTGGAAGGGACTTTGAAAGGTCATCGAGTCCAGCCCCCTGCCTTCACTAGCAGGATTTTTGCCCTAGATCCTTAAGTGGCCCCCTCAAGGATTCAACTCACAACCCTGGGATTAAAAATTCATCAAATCCATTAAAACAGACACGCTGCTACAATTCTTGTTTGATTAGTTCTAGTTTTGTCGGGTATGTGCAAATGGCAGCTTGTTGTCTGGAATAAACAGCTCTGCCTGTTTTTCTCTGGAGGCTGAGGGGGTCTTGGTATCGGAGGCACAGCTGCACAACACTGATGAACCTCACACAGGGTGAAACATGATGGTTTGTACTGGCTCAGCTTCAGCACAGAAATAAGATGTACAGAAGTACCCTTCCATGGGCAACCATCAGTGCACTCTCACTGTGCAGCGTGCTATGGCTTAGCCTGAGGGATCCTTCAGAAGGAGAGAAGCTACAGAAAATGTAAGATCATCTTAACAGAAAAAAATGTAAGAATTAGATTTGAAACAAAAGTGATCAAGTCCCAACTCCCTGGGATTTCAGAGTTAAATTGTGAAATGCCAACTATATATGTTCCCAGATTTTCAAGGTTGCTAACTTTTTAAATTAATAAACTTGCATTAGGTCATCAGTCAAAAGCTTGCAGTTTTGCACTAATAGTTTATTACACATCTTGAAAACAAACCAAATAAGAGATCCGTATATGAGAAAATACGCCTTGTCAGCAGCAAGTAGATTTCTCCATAACTTCAGTTGGACTCTATTTATGCCGTGCTCTGGTGATTTTACAGCATGCAGATTACAGTAAATCAACAGCAATATTTTCTCCCAATGAATATTGTATTACACACAGATTTTCTAAATCTTTAGATCCACTCAGCTCTGCTAAGTAGGGGTGTGAGAAGGGGAAAATGCCACGATAGAATGTTAGCCATTAGCGACGCTTCCAGTTCTACTCCAGCTTCAGTAAATTATGCTTGCCCTACACTCAAATGAATAAATCTAACCTCAAACAATTCTACATTGCAATGGAGCCACTAGATAAAGGTAGCACCAGAATTAAAACGCATCTACATATACAGAATTGTGTTACAGCAAGAGTCAGATTATTTATATAGTATTGTGAGTGTACATGTCACTTTATGAAACAAATTATAAAGAGCCTTGGGGCAGTGACCTTAACTATCTGACTAAAAGAAGGACATATCCTTGTGCTTGAACTATCACTTCAGGTATAAATCTTGTCTATACATATTACACATCACTATCATAGAAGTAAAGCTTTCCTTCTGCTCTAACAGGAAAGAGCCGTTTCCCTTTCCCTACACTTTAATATGTACCACCAGATACAATATAGCTCAGAGTACTTTGTATATATAGCATTGTTACCTACTTACTAAATAGCCAGGAACTTTTTCTTGCATATATTATTTCAAAGACCAATGAGCTGCTGCTTTTCACAATGGCAATGCCATGGAGTATACAGTGACAGTCTAACATGGTGTCCTGCTGAGATCCAAGAATAGCGATGCCTTAAAAGGCAGTGATGTTGAGATCACAAGAAAAAGAATTAGGGCACAGCTGTGGAGTTCTGTAGGCTAAAACATAGACTCAATATGTCACAGAAAATTAAATCAAAAAGCTGCATGTAATTTTTGGTCTCCTTTGTAACTAAACTGCAGAGTGCTGAATTTATACCTATGTGATGCCTTATCGTGGCTTTGCTCATAGAAAAAGCATGCCCCAGATACTGAGATTAAAAAAAAAAAAAAAATTCAAAGAAAAGAAAAATAAATCTGAGGACATTACATGCAAACAGCCACCATAACACCTTCCTTTCAAATCACATACAATGTGCAATTCAAACAGATGAAACAAGTTTATGCCAGTTCTCAAATCCAATTCTGAGGACAACTGGAGAAGTGGTTCAGCTACTTGTAAAACAATGCTTAGCTCATTTCTTTATGCATAGAAGCATCAGCATACCTGCCATCCGGGAGACCTCAGATATACAGCAAAGACCTTTCTTCAAGCACTATGCAGAGGGAGCCCAAACTGAAAGCAAACCTTAAAAGAGTATTTAAAAAGGCCTCAAGTCATTTTCTTACTTACAATCCAGTCAAAGGGGCTAATGTAAACTTTCATCTGAGGCAACATGTAATTTTCAAAAACAATTCAATATGGTTCATTAGAGAGATGGAATGGTGAGGGTGCCAGGTACAGCTCAGAAACAGAGAGGTGGAAATATGGGGAGAATGCAGCCCATGGAGAGGAACAAAAGCATAAATCCTTGGACAAGAAATGACAGGGAAGTGCTAAAGACACTGATTCCTGAGCACATGCACTTCTAAATATATATTTTACTGCAATTAAAACTAATAAAGAAAAAGACACACTGAGGTCGGGGGGAAATTTTATTTGTTTTTAAGAAGAATTATGTGTTACTTAGAGACTCAACCTGATCTGCACATGTAGTTTTTTTAATAAGTTCCTCACATGATGCAGAAAGCAATCCCTTAAAGTAGGATGTAAATTGGCATCTTTAGTTCCCCTAGAATTATATTTGAAAAAGAAGGCTTATCAGAGTCGTACATTATTATCATCCATGTGTAGGTCCTTGTGACCTTCCATTCTCATCACGTTTTCAGTGATGTTTCCCTTTAAGTTACATTTGCACTGGCTTGGCTGCTCAGGAAGCAGTGCTTAGTTCTGTGACCCACTTTTGCATTGTCCTACTAGGACCTCTGTCACTATGCAGAAATACAAATATAACTCCGCAGCACACAGGGTTTTCCATTCCTTCTGCTTCATCTGGAAGTAGGAGTGTAACATATTTAGCCCCCCACACAATATATGCAGAATAAGTATATGAGATTCTCAAATCCCAAGAATAAGGAATTGCAGGATTTATTTTCTTACTGTCATTTGTAGGATACACATGATTTAGTTAGAGTGCTTTGAAAGCTACTAAATGCTGCATGCTATGAATCCTTAGTAACTACTGAGAGAAATCTAGGAGTTTATTTCTGGTTAAGGCTCATTTAAGAAATTTTGCTTCTCTCTCTCATCTACCTTGGGCATTTCTAATGCACCCAATCAACATTTAATCTATCTGGTGCCTATGTAAAGAGTTCCATTCAATTTGTCCATAAATGATTATTCCTTTATCAATCAGATCTGTAGCTTTCATGAGGACGAACCTGTGCCTTCCCACTTTAAATCTAGTGCACACAGTTACTGTCTATTTGCTATTCATTCCGTTCCCGTAGAGGGACAATGATGACTGTGGATTTGTGGGGTAGTTCTGATGTTGCCTCAAGTAATAGTTTTGGTGAAACATCTACTTTTCCACTTTCTGAAATTTTGTGCTGAAACTATCAAAAAAAAAAAGGGCTGAAAATCTCTTCAGTGGGAAATTTCACAAACGGAGGATTATGACCACAGCTGAAGAATAATCAGCAGGAGCAGATGGAACTCTTCAGAAACAATTATTCTATTTTCATGCAAATTTCCTTAGTAGTAAAAAAAATAAAGGAAAAAAGCACTAAGATATCATGAGAATGGTCTCTAAATGGAAGGTTTTAGAATGTTGCCTGCAAGCAAAGAGTCAGCAGCTCTTTAAAATGAATGTATTATAGTCTCTGCAATTCCAATCACTTAGAAATAACCAGGACAGAGCAACAACATGTACAAACTAAGTGTGTCTGCCCACTTTTGGTTCTGTAAAAAGGAGACCAATAACAGAGATGGAAAACAGTTTACCAAAATGAAAATTTAATTTGGTTATGTTTAACACTATAAGCAATGTTAAAATGTGTACTTCAGAGCCCAGTTTTTATGCCCTTTAAGACTGTGCTTCACTCTTGAAGCATTAGGATTCTTTATGCACCTGATGACTACAGAAGATGACAGCCACTGAAACAAAGACAATCAATGTGAAACCAGCAGAGTGCTAAACTGCAGTTTTTCTCCCTTTGGGGCAGAAATCTTTTCCTGATTACAGAAACACGGACACGAGTCTTCCACAGCTGCCCTGTGGAAAGGGAGCCAGTTTATTGCTCCTAATAAAAGGCAGGATAGTCTAGAGGAATGAGTACAGGGCTTGCATCACTTCCAATTCCGGCTTTTCCACTGACATGCTGTGTGGCCTTGGGCAAGTTACTTCACTTTGTCTTAGGTTTTCCTGTCTGTAACGGGTTAAAAAAACTAACCCACCATTAATGTCCATGCAGTGTTTTGAACATATAAAACACTATATGAATGTTAAGTATTATCACTACTTCTGTATTTAAGAAATAACTTGGAAGACTCAGAAAGGAGGCCAGTGAAATTCCACTTGCAAAGACTAAGGGTTCACAGACGACTAAAACATTTTCAGAAAGAGAAGCAAGCATGATCCACCAACGTGTGCTACTCATCACTACATGCAAACTGTACAGTTTACTCAAAAATTCTGGAGTCAAATACTTTCCAATGAAAGATTAACTTAAAACACCCATGGTTCCATTTTCTCCCAAATACATATGTGCTACTGCCGTTAGCCAAGAGGGGAATTATGCATGCAGGTTGCTGGGGAGAGTATGCCATTTATTGTTCTCTCTTTTAAAGGTGCTGGGATTTTTGGGCTAGGGGTATATCATCCAATTTCTAACTCATTCCGTTTCTGGTGGCCTATGTGAAGAGAAATGAATTAGCTCCTTTGTATTGCTTTGGGATACATTAGAAAGTTAGCTCTTTAAATTAGGTCACAAAAGTGAGGAAGGCAGACAACAGTTCACTGGACTGAGCATGAAGAACTCCATAATTTAATCTCATTCGGTCACTTACTTACAGCATGGCCTTTAGCATGCCACTGGCCAAGTCAATGAACTTCGCTGTGACTATTTCATCACACCCCTCTGTCAAATGGAATTCATTTACCTTCCTCACAGTATGGGTCAGATTAATGTTCACACAGGATTTTAAAATTGTAAACCACTATGTAAATAAGTATAAGGGACTGAAATATCAATTGCTTAAGCAAGGTGTGTCTTCTGAAGAATTGTACTAAATACATTTGGGAAGGTCACTTAAGATTGTGGATGTGGCCTAGTAAAGGTGTGTTCTTGGATAGATTTACCTTCATGTTTTCTTTGACACACTTTCTAGCAGGCAGTGGTGTCGGGGCAGTTTCCCCAAAAGTTATTAAGTAGCAGTTACTCCTGTTTGCTCCAGAATAACTCCTTCCTTGACTAACTTTCTTGTCATGGTTATTGGTATTGAGACAGTGCCTAGAGATCCCCAGCAGAACCCCATTATGCTTGGCACTGTACACACAAATAGGAGACAGCTCCAGAGTATGTAGACAGAGAGTGGGAAAGGAAACAGACACCATGTGACTACTCAAAGGTCACACAGCAAGTCAGTGGCAGAGCTGGGAATACAACCTAGCTCTCCTGACTTCCAGTTCAGTGCGCTAGCCATTACACTGCACTGCCTCCTTTACGGGTCCTAATCCTCGCTCTTCAGAAACACAGATCAGGGATCAAAACGGCCAAATACCAGCATCACAGTCTGAAAAGAGAAGAGCTTCTGATCTGTATTCATGCAGGGGACAGCCTCAGATATCAGAAAACATTTTAGATGAGGGAAGGTTGGCCTGAACACTGCACTTTATTCTTTGTAAAGAGTTTCAAGTGGCCTGAATGATACCTGGACAGGCAGTACAGCACCCTTTTACGTCACTATTGTCAATACTAGGTATGATGCTGTGTCCCTAGTATGAGGCCCCTTTTATATTCACCCAAATCCTAGATACTGTAGAGTTCCTCATGCACATTTCACCCATCAGTAATGCAAACGCCAAGCTGCTTGAATGCCAGAGATTGTCTTGCCCCTTTTCTGCTGACATTCAAGAATCACCAGGGGGCAGCAGAAGTTTGTCAGCCAAGCAGCCGGTAAAATAATGTATACAAGAATGAAGGCGCTTCCTATGTTGACATGAGTATGTCCTGTTCTGATTAACACTGTCAGCAAGATCTCTTTGCATCTCTGGAGCTAAATGTTACACTAAGCAAGGACTTCACAAGAAGCAGGCAAATAAGTATCTTATCTAAATCCCACTCCTCTACCTGCTGAGCTTTGGTGATTCAGATGTGAATCAGTCACCTGGGCCCATCTCTGCTACTTACACATGACCTGCACCAAACTTACTGAAATACTCTCCATCCTTTTATGTCTTCTACAGCTCATCAGTACTAGAAGCAGTGATAGTGTCTTCAGTCTTAAGAAGATAGGAGGCCTTCCCTCTGGGTAACCCACCAAGGCCACACCAATCATTGAGCTGTCTTTTTGATCTGGGGTAATCTTTTTCTATAGTCTGTGCAGGAGGGTGAGGGGGATGGGATTGCTTCTGAATACAGTACAAAGTTTAGGATCTATAACAGTGGCTGAAAGGTTGAGGACCTGGCTATCTGAGAAAAAACCTCCTCCCTCTCCCTCCCCTTCCCCCCCATACCTTATCACTTATGTTAAGATCCTCTAGATAGATTCCCACAACTGAACTTTCCAGAACCAGAAGATTCTCAACTGAGGGGACCTTGCCTATGGAACTCACGGCCTGTGACCATTCCATCATAGCCTAAATTTAGCTCACATCAGAGAACAGTGAAGTGTTCCCCCATTTAGTCTGACTTTTATTACTGATCTAGAGCAATAATTTACTTAATACCTTTAAATGTGTTTTTTAAAACTGAAGCTGCTCTGATGTTATGGCCACGGGGGCAGTGTAAGTACGAGGGAAGTCACCAAGCGGGACAGAACAGAATTGGGTGAGGGGGGAAAAAAGTGTATTTTCTGGATCCTGATTCTAGTTATCCAAGGGCTGTTTTTTTTCCCTTTCTGCAAATCTGAAATTTGTTTCAGTTGTGAAGTCCCCAGAGGACTTTGTGTTCCAAAAGATTCAAATGTCTTTGAGATTATTCTGTTTAACAGACCAAAAATTGTTTGAGGCAGGAAGCACTAATTGTTAGCCAACGTGGGCTTTCTGATGTACAAAATTACAGAGATGCCAAAATGTAGCAGCTGAATTCTGGTCCAACATTCAGCACTAGAAGTCTATAGAATTTACATAGTGAGTAGCAGCAACTTTTCCTCAACACTAGGTTTTTCAATAAAATTGACCCTATTTCCCCATTTTCAATGCAAGTCACAAGAACAAAGCACTAACGCAACTGGCACGGGATACTTTTCATTAAGAAACTTCATTACTTGGAAAGTATATACAGGTGTGGAAAGTACAGCGGCTCTATAAGGCCAACTATAGGATTTTGCAGAAATTAAGACCCACAAGCCATTGAGAAATTGTTCCTACTGAGGGCTAGACAGCCCCCAGACAATTTTAGTTTAATTTTTCCGTTACAAAACCAGAATAGTTCTTTGAACACAGATGTGACGACACTGACCAAGGAGCATGACTGACAGCAGCCAAACACATTACCTAATCAACATGTCTCACGTGTACAGCATATCAGCAAGTTCCAGGACCAGAATGAATCCCTCACAAGATGCACCAGAGTAGCTTTCTATATCTACATATTTGCTAGCTTTGTTTAGAACGTGATTTTCAGGCAACTGAATCACTGAGATTATATGCAATGGGAGATGGGGCAGGACTTTTATTTAGAGTGGGGAGAAGGCATTAGCAGTGTGCTTACTGTGAGCAAAAGCGGAACATCCTAGGACACTGGATGACTAGGGGCTATGCAAAAGTGAGTGCCACCTCCTTTACTCCTGTGAAAATGAATGGGACCCTCTTTCATCCACATCAACATCATCTGTGTGACTATTTGATATGGGTATGGATCACTATATGAACAAAGGTTAATGAGTAGTTCAGATCCCCCTGCTTCTGGTAAATGTTTATAGTGGTTATTCGTTTGTATATATAAAAATGAAAAGCCAGTGCAGTAAGGTCAGAATAATTCTACTTACATTCATCAGATCAAAGTGATCAGGACCTTCCCCACTCACTAAAATGAACTCCATTCCCCAGAAAAGCCTAGTAAAATAAGCTTTGCAGGATGTCCTGAAGACCAACAAATCCAAGTTCTCCTAAACTAAAAATAAAGAGTGGTCTGCAGAAGAGAAAGAATGGGGTCCAGAATAAAGGGCCTCCTCACTGCCACCATCCCCATCATTTAAACCAGATGGCTCTAAGTCCATTTTCTCAGCTGACGACAGCAGAATCACATGATGAGAGAGATGGACCCAAATCACATATGGCTTTATAGGTTAAAAAAACCGTGAGCCTCCATGTTGACATCAATTAGCAGATAGTGCAGACCCCAGAGCAGAAATGAAACTCTGCTTAACAAAGCAAACAGCAACACTGCAACAGCTTCAGTTTCCAAATGTTCGTTAGGTGTAGCACCAGGTACAGTGCACTGGAATAACCCAAACTTGAAATTGGAAAGACTTCAATACCCCACCAGGTACACCACTAAGAGACATTACAAACCTTGTCATATAAAATGATTAAGAACAGATGCAACAGGGAATCCAACAAGCACCCAAGTTGTGACCCACAGTAGCAAATAATAGGTATTCCCACTCAGTCAAGAGTGCAAATAAAAACTCTGCTATTTCAGTTGCTTCCTCCAGATAAGGAACCTTTCAGTCTTTCTTAGATCAAGTCACAAGCTAGTCCTCATCCAATTGCAATCTATATTAAGAACTGTGCAAATTGCTCAATAGAGGGAGAAATGGGTTTCACCCAGTCTGAAGACAATACAGCCTCCCAAAAGCAACTCAGTTTTTCACTGCTAGATCCCACAGTCATCACTGAAGGCACCTGATCTAGATATTAAAACAGGAAGAGCACAGCCTTGTTCTTCATTTATTGGTTAGAGCACAAGACTGGGACCAAGGATTCATCTGTGCCATTAACTTTCTGTGTGGCCTTAGGAAAGTCACTTAAAACTCTCAGCCTCCATCAGAGAGAGACCAGATTTATCTTAGTTTATAGGAAACTAAACTGAGTTACCTGGAGGTAAAGTAATATTCATAATGTGCTTTGAGATCCACAGATGAACAGGTATGCAAACAAATTATTGTATGATTCTTGGCACCAATGTCAATTCATACAGCTTTCCAAAAATATCACTGCACAGGATAGAAAAGGAAGCACTAGTTCTAAGCAGCAAGAACAAGAACTTTAAGGGGTTGAATTTTAAACAGAGTATAGCTTCATAAAAAGCCAGTGCACATTTTTCATGAGGACCTATTGGCTTTAGATGTGGGGAGCTGGTATGTGAGTGCAGTGCCTAAATTATTTCTATTCAATAACAGGAACTGGAGAATGGGGAGCCAGTATCATCCAACCATCAATTTTGAAACCTGATTCACTCTCCGGCTTGAAATATGGAATACAAGTGACATGAGTTGCTCAGTGGGCCACCTCTTTTACCAGAAAATCCACGGGAAGGTGGGATTGAAGACAAGACCTGGAGGAACCAAGATAAAACCTTTTACATAACTGGTACAGCCACCTTGAAAATCAGTGCTCCTGCTAGTGTCATTGTTGCTGTTGTAGGTGAGGTTTTCAAACCACTTCAGTAAAACACTATCAAAATGAAAATGGCTAGTAGACTAGAAAGAGAGGTTAAACTTGACTGGTTTCCCCACTGTCTTCCACCTGGAGCTATGTAAACATCTGCTTGTTTCCTTCTTTTTTTAAATTAAATGGAGATATCCGATCTCCTAGAACTGGAAGAGACCTTGAAAGGTCATCGAGTCCAGCCCCCTGCCTTCACTAGCAGGACCAAGTACTGATTTTGCCCCAGATCCCTAAGTGGCCCCCTCAAGGATTGAACTCACAACCCTGGGTTTAGCAGGCCAATGCTAAAACCACTGAGCTATCCCTCCCCCCTTCAGATCAACAGATTGAGTACCATTCAATTGCTTTTTGGAGAAGGAATGACTTCTCTAATTTAAAGGTCTTGAAGGCATGGCATTTGTGCCCAAGGGAGACTGATCTAATTGTGGGGGTGGGGGAAGAATAAGTGGTCAGGCTGCGATATTTGCATGTCCCGTGTCCCACTCATGTTCACGTTCCTCACCTCTTTACCAGAGTAAAGAATGGAAAAAGGGGAACAATTCACTGAGTCACATTCTTCCCTCCCTGCTAGCCCCTGCATTCACACTGGAAAAATTCAAATCTGGTTTGGGAAGTCCTCATTCTGCAGTGATACACTGCACACAGAATAGAACAGTATCTGCAGTTCTCCTATCCCAGCAAACATTCAGATTACAGACAAGATAGAGTTTGGGGGAAAACTGAGGTGTCAGCAGCTTTCAGTTTTATTAATCTGAAGGGACATGGATTGGGAATAATTTATTACTGGAATTTACCCATCCATTGGGTGAGCTCATTTGAAACCATGCTTAAAAGCACTTTATCTCTGATTTGTAAGAAAGAAAGCATTCACCTGCCCTTCTCGTATTCTGATACAGGTGGCATTTCTAACAGGGACTCTTAAGGGAGAAAATGGAAAGTTGCCTGGATAGTAAATATCCTTACGAGAAACATTTTATTGACACAATAGAGTGGGATTACTCCAACAAAAAATGGAGATAATCCCTGATTTTTCAGCAGTCAGGAGAAAGATTTATTTATGTGTTGGAACTCTTATGACATTAAATATAAATATGAAATCAACTCATTAAATAAATGAAGCTACTTTAAATGTGCTAAACAAAAATGTCACAACCGACTGCCGTATCATGGCCTAGTTTCCCAGGGGCCCAGAAAGACTTGAAATAAATCCTGGGTCCACTAGTTTAGACAAGATGATGAGAGCAAACCCTGACTGTCTTGCATGATTAAAGGCTGTCACAGCTCACTGGGGACTAAGCTTTCCAAGGCACCCTTGTGGCATTGCTCTACGTGACTTGATACCAAAATAAGGGTGACAACCCCACAAAAGGGGGGGGGGGGGAAGACAGAGATTTCAATACTTTTAAAAAATATGCTGAGCATAAATGAAGTTGCTGTCAGATAATTATCAGATTCATTTTTACTAAACCAACAACATGTTAAAATGCTGCAATATGTTTTCTCATGCCAAGAGGAAATATTCATTTCAGGATATTTTACTCACACTTTTACACCATGATGAAAATATAAAATATATTCCTGTGATAATTGTTACTTTAATTCATTTGGTTTCAAAGGAGCATCTTTGACAAATGCATAGAAGACAAACAGTTCAGTATTCCTACAAGGCTACTAGTTAATGTCATTGCAATAGAACTCTACATACAGTATGGGAGGAAGACAGGTGTTTGGTCTCAGATACGAGAGAGAATACCAAATAAAACAGACAACTTTAAAGCACTTCACTATAAGTGAAGGCAACTAGACACCCAAACAGCCATTCCTGAATTACAGCCTTTGAATGGTAGGGGCTTCACATTTCAATGATCAGGGTACAGCCCAATCAGGAGACAAACCCCTGCACTGCCAGGGATCAGCAAATAGGCTGTGTCCCAGCCCTGCACATGACTAAATTTGCTTCTGTCCATCATCTGGGTCATATATAGTTCAATTCAAGTAGAGCAGACAGGGCTGCAAGGAAATCTGGAGCAGTTCAATACCTCGTCTAGCCTGCTTTTGTGCCTCTCATATTTAGTGACAAACTCATGGCTACATTTCTTTCTCAGAACAGAATACCATGCTGGCTGGGAGTGCTATTTCTACACTAAAAATGTATTTTGAGCTATAGAGAAGTTGCTCTCCTGCCTGCACCAGCTACAACTTTTTTTGGACAAAGATCCAACTACAAAAAGTCTTTAACCTAACAGTTTGGGACTACTCTGTTTCTTTCACTAGGTAAGATTTTTAATTGTTTACATATTCTTTTAGATTATACCTGTTAGAGATATTGCGGAGACTTGTGAATAGCTTGTGTATTGAAATAGTCAGTGAATTTTTTCCAGTCTCATTTCTGCACGTGTTCCTTTGTTCTCGGAACAGAAGCTTTTTATATACATCTCATAATAACACACAGCTGGAGATAGTTATGAAACCAGTGAGTGCATGATGAACACACAAAGGTTTTCCTGACAGTGTCTGCTTTAAAAAAAATAGCAAGGGGGAAATTCAAAAAAGAAAAAACTTAAAGAATTCTGTAAAGTTGGAAGTTTTTATTCTGGTTAAATCTTTAGTTTTATGTAACCAAACACTTCTGTAGCCTGGAGGGTTAGTGGAGGCAAATATAGACAGAGAGGAACTGAGCCAGACATGGACAAAGGCATGAGCCAAAACCAGACAGTCCAGGTCGCTCAATAGGCCAGCAGTGGACGAGACAGGTCAGCCAGCTGCTGTGCAGAAAAAAAATGGATGTGTGAGGTGCTCATGCGTGCAATCGTGACTTGCTTCTCAAAATGCCAGCCATTTTCCCCAGCTGTGCTTTGTGCAATCTGAAGGAATGCAACACTAAAAACCAACTCTCTGCCAGAGCAAAATGAATTTTAAATAACAGTAATTAGAAAAACGGGGGAAAGGGTGTGGAGAATTTTAGTGAGATGGAATGTGTTGAGTGACAGGAAATGCCCCAAGCCTTCCCCCCCTTTCCAGTCGCGCCTGCTTTTGTCTAACTCTCGTAATCCCCACACTACTGCTTACAAAGCTGTCTGAGTTTAAGACAAAAAGAAACATAAAAGAGCCCTCTTTCATACTACCTGTGATACAGCAGGGGCATACACAGCGCAGTCACTCGAATGGGTGCTAACACTCCAGACTTTCCCTTTTGCTTGCAGAAAAGAGAATAGTGTTCAATAATCTCTTAGCAACAGTTGTTATGAATTTTATTTCTGAAATATTTTTCGGAACAAGTGGCAAAAATGCAGGAGAGGAACCTACAAGATTTCTGTCGCTGCTTGACTATGCTCATATAACCATTCATGTGTTTGTTCAGGGGTTTTGTTTTGGTTAAACTGCTCAAATTGAGTTACTTTCATTGTTTTTTGTAATACTCGTAGAAACCACTATATACATGACTATTGATGTGTTCATCTTACAGTAAGTGAAGTTCTTCTTGCAGTTTTCAGCAAACATTTCATGATCTAGTGAAATGGTCTTTAGCTTATTTTTAGTATACTTGTTGTGCAAAGTAACTGCCATTTTTAATTATGACTCTTTTTAATTGATTACTTGTATTAGAAAATTCTCAATTAAGGTATCTTTGTAGATTTAATTTGCACTGTGAACTTAAGAAACACTGTTTTCTCAACATTTTCATATCAGTCTCTTAAAGACTGAAATCAGGGTTTATTTGTTTTTGTTTATGTAACTAGTATTATTTTAACCAATTTAAGAAACATACCATTTCATCCCCTTCTGCTGGCCAGAAACCTGAAACTATATATTAAAAAAGATCAACATGTTTAAAAATGTCAAGCGGAGTACTAAAAGCGTACTTAAAAACATTTCCACCCTCTGCATCTAAAGATTACAGCTGTGAACCTGCGAGTTAGTTAAGCTTTCATAGCCTGGTTTGTAGCCTTCATGCCGAGCAGAGGTTATTCACATGGCTGTTCGAGAAAGTCCATTCATATATCTGACTACCTGGATTTGAATAGAAACCAGACAGCAATTCTTTAGTTCCAGCCACTATTCGACCCACTGGACAATAGAGATTTGTTAGCACACAGGCACAAGCTATAGGATACAAAGCTTAAAGCAGCAGAGAGATAGGGGGCTTCAGTGAACAGGAAATTACTGCTTTTGATGCACTATTGGCAGGTCTGCTGTTACAAAAAAGCAACATAACTATGCCATGTTTAAGAGCTACTGCTGCCATTTTTAACCACTAGAATATCATAAAAGCTTTATAGTCACAGTACATAAAATCATGAAGTCCATATGGTCACTTTCCAACTATGAAAGCTTCCCAGTGGGCAGAAATGGAGAGCAATTGGAAAAGCAAGATATAGTTGGGGATTTTAAATTATCCCCAAAAGAGGCTAGAGAGATTTTAAAAGACAAACTCAAAAAGCATTTATACTATCATGAATTCTCCGCTGGTGTCTAGTATGAACAGTTTGCTTAGAAGGCTCTTGTTACAACAGATCTGATTTAAATCAGTTAATAAGCTTTCACAAAGTTATGGCGAAGATAAGTGTAATAAATTCTTGTGTCAATTATTTAAAGGAACATTTATGAGTTATTTTAGCCTGGTGATTACCAAAATAAACAATCCAAAAGCCAAACCTTAGACTTGGGAAAAGGTTTATCAGGTCCCACTGTCCCCTACCCCCAAACCCTTTAGAAGTAGCTCCTCAAAGGAAGGGTGAACAACTCTCAAGTCTGAACCAATGAATGGAGTATAAAGACCAGCAGGCCCACCAGCAGAACTTCTTATATTAAGAGCCTGCTCCCAGCTACTGTCACATCAGCTGAGCACCAGAAGCAATTCCAATCTTTACCTCTATGACAAAGGAAGGTTGGAGGGTCTGGAGTGGAACAGAAAATGTTTATGACTTTCTATTCCAACCCCTCTGAAAAAGTCACTACAACTCTTTCATCCACTTGACATTAGATGGAATTAATCCTCAACTTGAATATAAAAAAGTCAAAAAGAGTATATTAACTGGCATGCTGGTACAGCACAGATAACATTGTTCACACACATGAACATATGTAGAAAAGCCTATCACTTCAAATACAGCATGGAAAGCTGTTAACATATACCCAGGTCAAGAGAACAGCTATTTAAAAGACTCATGAACTATAGTATGCCGTGGCTGTGAAACTTACGCTGTAGTCATGAATTGCACTAAAGACATGGAGTATTACTATTTTTAACATACAAAACTAGAGTCTCCCACATTTATCAATCTACATACTGTAGTGACCACCAACGTGATCAGGGAACAAATTTAAAATTGGGCACACTAGGCCCATTTTACTGCTTTTCAACAACAAAATCTCTCCTGGATGTAGCTGCTGGATATTTGTGAGGGCATGCCTGGCACCTACCAATCAAGTGAGCACAATACTTATTTCCAGAGCTCCACTGCACAGTCTGAAGACAAACAAGAATGGGTGACAAAAAATGTCACACAAAATTATCTTTCAATACAGAAAGTAAATCACTAATCTTTAAAATAGTATTGGTAGGTTTTAGAGCAAAACATTCCTAAATATGAGGGCAAGATCATGTCAATTACATCTGCTGTTTTAATGCATCAGATATATGAATAAAAATACTTTTCATGTACACAGAAGTTGAATCCTACAAAAAGGAGAGATTTTAAAATAAGTTGTATTAATAATGTGGCACAATGGATTGTGTGCATTACTTATTAGTAAATTTAAGACTATATGAATTAGGTTAGATTACTGCCAAACTGTTTTGACTGATTTTTTATTTTTGCTGAGGTTCATATAGAAAGTTTTTTTTTTTTTTTTTTTTTTTAAAAAGCACAAAACCAAAAGAATATAAAAAACCTCAGCCATATGTGGCACTGTTAGAGACTTAATTTTTAAACAAGACAAAAAATAATTTGATGGTTTTCTCCCCGCTATCCTATCCCTGAAGGATCATCAGTCAAAACAGATGCAACGAGATTCTTAGACAGCAACAGCCTCTATCATCTGTGGTTGGTACCAATTTTTAGTACTCCTAAGAGACTGACTTTAAAGTCAACCACTACTTTTTGGAAAAAAAAAAAGTGTATTCTGTAAAGTACATCTTTACTTTCTCTGCCTGTGCCATTAATTCATATTTCAATAAACTGGAATACCAGCTAAGCAAATGATTGACTAGAAAACAGACTCTTGCAGGCTAACAAAAGGGAGTTCTCCTTCCTTACAGAATAAAAAGCCATAAAAGGACTGTCCAGGCAAGATTCTGCCTTCTCTGAACATATCTGTATACTCATCCTGGAGCTGAAAACAATCCTATGTACCATGCACATGGGGAGAGCATGCCTAAGGTAGCTTTTAAAAATTTTTTTTTAATACATATAGAAATTTCTTCTAAAAAATTTTAAAAAAGTTGGGGTGGGGGGGGGAAAAAAACCAAGCCAAATAATGTCTGTTCTAGGATAAAGTATATAAAGGCATCCAGATCCACAAAACAAGAAAAGTATCAGCAGTTATTAGACTTTGAAAATGAAGCAGCTGCATAGTATCAAAAGGGCAAGCTCTGTTTCTTTGAAATACAAAACCATCAAACAGGATTCTGTGTTTGATACAGTAATACATTTTGATCATTTAAAAAAATGAAAGTGACTTTTACTTGAGACTTATTTATCTCAGCAGCAATCAATTAATGTATAAACCTTCCAAACACACATTAAGAATATTGGCTATTATATAATTCAGTGTTTCAAACCCTAAGCACATTTTCCAAAATAGCAATCAGCTATTGTTCTACTAAAAAACTGAATGGCATGTTCTGCCCTAGGATGCAGTACTGAGGTATGGATTGAATAGAAAGTTTTGAAACAATTTTTGGCTATTCTTCCTGTCTAATGTGCTGGCTTGAAATGGTCTTACTATCATCAGCGGTCCTGGACCATAAACAAAATACAACAGCTAAATGTAATACGTTTATGTTCAATAATCATGAATGACTGTAAAAAGAAGTGCAAGTTTCGAGTGAACTGGAAGTGTTGTGTCTTAGTGTTAAGAGGAAGATGCCCTATACCTTTCCTCTGGGAAACAGTTAACTGTACCATCTGCACACCCAAAAATATAAATTATATGCTTAGTATTATGCTAAACTTGTTCTGAGAATAGAAATATAATTAGTTACAAAATCTTGAATTGACAGTGAAGGTGACCTGCCATTAAGAAAACTGGGTGTGTTCAAATTGTATACAGTTTGGTTTTGCAACACCACATTATTCAGATCTATGGTTAACCACAATTTTACACAAAAACTCCACACGGTCCTTGAGATGAGATGCCAAAACATGATTAAGGATAACAGAATGTTCAGTAGGTGGTGCGATTAGAAGAATGGGCATGGAGCCGCATGGACTGCACTAACATGCCTCCTTATTTGCTATTAGAGAGTCTACTTATGACAGGCTCCTCCACATCATGACTCAATGACTAATTATAAAAACTGTAGGACATCAGCTATGTCCTTTGATGACAACTCTGTTAACCATGATGAACATCGAAAATGACTAGCTTGTTCATTTTGTAAAGACATTAAGGCAGAGTCAGTGAGGTACCATACGTCTGCTTAAAAAATCTATGGATTACAATTTGAAGTTTTCCTTTTCTCCCCCAACCAATTCTTGATACTGTAAGTTGGAACCAACAAATCTAAGATTCCTCAGAATAAGTATCTTGTCACATTGTTTTCCCACATTATTTAATTTCTTCTGGCTTCACTGAAGACAAGCCACACTCACTCACTTTGATATGAAAGATATCTAGTTTTCAAAACATTCAGAAATTATCCAGTACTTTCACTAACAACTTTCTACCTAATGTCAGATTTCACGGATAGGAGGACTTCAGAGAGACAAGCTGGGTGAGGTAATCTTTTATTGGACTAACTTCTGTTGAAGAGAGAGACAAGCTTTTGAGTTTACACAGAGCTCTTTGGGTCTTCGGCTCGGGCTCTGAAGCCTGGGGATAGGAGTGGGTTTGAGAGCCTGAGCTCCAGCCTGAACCATAACTCCTACACTGCTGTTTTTAGCACTGTAGCATGAGTCCCATGAGCATAAGTCATGGGTTTTAAAATGCAGCGTAGACATACCCAGTGTCTCTAAGCCCATGCGTGAACATCCACACTACATTGTAAACCTGTGTTTACAATTGCTGGACCTGCGTCCAACAGCCATGCTAACATGTCCATACTGCACTGTGTAGACCTGCTGACTCGGATCTGTGGCTTGACCTGAGTCACGGCAGGGTTCAGGCTCTGACCCACCCCACACCAGGGTCCTAGGACCTGGGTCCTGAATAGCTTGCTGACCCAAGTCAGATTGATTTGTGTGTCTGGATGGAAGGGGGAGGTTGGGCTCAAACATGAGTCAGTGACTGGGCTTGTGTACAGGGTAGACATACCCTACGCTTCTGGCTTTGCAGAAACATTCGGTCTTCGGTCAGCCAGGCTGAACTGAAATCTTGCCTAACTTGACAAAAAAATTCTATTTTTTCATGGAAGGCACTTCTGTTTAGAGTCTGACCTATCAATAACTCATGACGCAATTACAGTGTGCATGTGTATGTATGTATAATAATGGATAGTTACAGCAGGTGAGTTTTTAAGAAGCTATTTTCTATTTAACCCAGAGTTTCAGATGTATGGTTCTTTGAAAGGAGTCTAAAATACAGATCTTTAATATGGCAGCATGTTAATAGATTTGTAGGCAAGATGCAGCCCAGAGAAATCTAGATTCTAGTTATAGAATCTGATACATCAGAGTTTTCCATAGATTCTTTTTTCTGGTAAAGAGTCAACTATCATGTGGCTTTAGCTTTTTCTGTTCACTGAATATCAAGGTCAATTAGGAATGATGTCTGGCTAGTACTCTCAGAGCAGATTAGACAGTTGCATCAAAAATTAGGACCATGTATAGGTCATCTGTTACTGTGACCTAGATTTCTGTAGAATCTATTTGTTTTATTGAAAATACTGTACTCAGTTCAGTTTCCCTTAGCAAACCTTTTCCATTCTATTAAGAAAACATGGCTCTGTTTGGTTATTTAAAGACCAAACTTACTTCCTAAAAACATACGAAGCAGGTCCAGGTAGACCGTCTTGTGCTCGTCATCCATTTAATTTTAAAATAACTTTATAATGCATAAATCTTTGGAACCTAATGTAAAACATTTGTTCCATATGCCAAGAGCAATACACCCTGAAATACATAATGGCTTAACAGCTGCTTTATTTGCCCTGTTTAATACATTTCTTCTGGTGAATCCAATGAATGGATGCATTATATTTGCAACTGTACTTAGAAAAACAAAATGGTTGTTAGAAATTTAAGAGAAAAAGTCTAGCTTCCAGTCTTACATTTGCATCATTTTGCATGAACCGCCAAACATCCCGGCAGACATGCTGACGGGAGAGCTTGCTCAGAGAACAGTACAGAGGTGCTGAAAGGGACACGGGCAGCAGTCCTGTGCCATTAGGTTTCAGTTTTATTACAAATGAAGACACATGGCCTTATTTGACTTGCGAGGTTTTTTTGCTCTTTGCATCTTGATGCAGATAAAGCAGCAGATTCACCTGTGTTTAGTAGGCTGCCAGTTTAGAGCCACAAAGAATTTGGAAGAGTTTAATGAGAAGTAAGGTTCCCCTTTTTAATTGGAAAATCATCATTGAATTTTAGTTCACAGCAGGCAATTCCATGTAGACCCTGTATACTCCAAAGTCCATGCCATAAGTATTTCAGAAAAAAAATAGGTGACTAAATATGTAGAAAGGTTTTCTAACAAAGCCAATCTTTTTCAATAAAAGACAAAATCAACTGAGTAACTCTCCATGGAGGAGGAAAAGGTGTTGAATCAATTCAGAATTAGCAGCAGCAACATGCTCACTTTTACTATTTAAAACATTTTAAAACCCAGTATAAAAATCATTACTATCTGCAATCGCTATAGAAAGTACATTGTGGTGGGATAACCAGGGCTCAAAATGCATCTAAAATAGTTCTGATCTGACATACTGACCATACAGCAGAACATGAAGGTGCGTAAAAGCAAGAGAGTCATACTATTTCAGAACGAACCATTCAGCTGTGAAATAAAATAATGCCAAAAGATTATTCCCATGTTAATATCCCCTGTATGTTACGGTTTAAAAAAAAATAAATAAAGACTGATCAGTAATCTGAAGTTTAATGAACCATTCCCAATTCTTATAAAATTCTAAAATTCATTCATTCAAATTATATGAATTTTATGCTACTTTCATTTGCAAACTTTTCTGTGCAGTTGTTAGCCCATCAACATTATTTCATAATTACAAGGAAAGCAAAAACAGAAAACCAGAAGTATTTGGATAAAATAGCTGGACCCAAGACCTTTACACACACACACACACACACACACACACACCCACACCCATGTGTGTATCTTTTCTTGCCATGCTAACCTATGCCATGCTCACCTACACCGATTTAAATGTATAATTCAGCAAAGAAAAGCATTCTGCTTACAGGGGCTTCATACCAATATACAGCCAATATTTACATAAGCACACATTTACAAGTGGAAATCAAATATTTACAAGGGAACACCTCTTGCTTCTCACAGAATAACTACAGTATTTATACTCACATTGCCACCAGATGTAATTTGTACTGCTTTATTTTCTCAAAATCTTGTTTAATGGCAACAAGATGTTTTGAAGATGTTTTTTCCTTTACAAAAATTTTAACAGCACAGAAATAGTCACATAAGTACACATGTTCAGTAGCTGAGTGGCGTATCAGTCATGTGGGGAAAAATTGCCATTGAAATACCACATTTTCAATGTATTTAGTCATAGTAATATCTGCCTGCCAATGTCTATACATATAACACCACATGTAAGGCCTATAAGTGATGTATTTGCTACTGTAGCTCTGGTAATGCTGTCATATATGCGCTTTCTTCCCTCTTTTCCCCCCTGTATGTTTGGAACTGCAGATACCTTGGAGTGCATAAATTTAAAAAAAAAGTGTTCACTTATGCATGATGAAAAAGGATCTTGACTCAGAATATATATTCTGCATAAATTATGCAAGAATCATAAAAAAACCTAAAAACCAAAAAAAAAAAAAAAAAAAAAGTATTTTAGACTGCAAGACTATTCGCTACAAGAAATTCACTAAAGGTATTTTCCTGCAATCTAAATCCTTAGACAGCCTAAATGATTCACTTCACAATTATACTATTTTTTTTTTAATAAAATCCTAATTATTTTTTACATAAGAACATATGTAAAAAACATTTCTTCTATAATTTTGCATAATATATCTTTAGTGTTAATAGGGAAGCCAGATATCTGGGAATCCAAATAATTTTGAATACTCCGGTACCAAGTGGACAGCATTTCAGAGTTTTCCATCATTGTGAATACTTATCTAACACCTGTTACAGCCTTGTATTTACAGACTGTTTAAAGAAACAGACCCCAGTTGTGTTACACTGCCACCCCTTTATGCTACTCCAGCGACAGAACCAGTCACCAGGGAATACATCCAGCACAATGCGGCAGTCAGCAAAGAGCTGACAAAGCCTCTACATCAGCCCCCTTGACATCCCTCAGTGTGCCGGACATCCCTGGGGACTTGGCCAAAGCGCTACTGCATTCTGGACATTCTTGACTGTAAAAACTGCCTCTTGGAGGCTGTTGCAGTTAATGGTGCTTATGACCAGTTCTGATGATGAAATTGTGTTGGGGCTGGACAAGCCTCAGAAGAGCTGAGAACATTAAAGTGCAAAAGTGGTTTAAAGTTAATTCTTCTCCCAGCCTCTTCCCCATTCCTTTGTTCAGAAGATCTCATCTGGTCTAAAGTCTTTGCATACAAGAAGTTTATAATAAAGAATACATCTTTTATATAAAGGCCTCCTACTAAACTTTTCCCCAAAAGGGATATTACCACAGCTTGATAGCTGAAAATCATGGAAATGTAAGGGTGTAAGGGATCTCGAGAAGACATCAAGTCCAACCCCCTGAGCTAAGGCGGGACCAAGCAAACCTAGACCATCCCTGACAAGTCCAACTTGTTCTTAACCTCCCATGATGGAGATTCCACCCTTAGAAGCCTATTCCAGAGCTTAACTATCCTAACAGTTAAAAAGTTTTTTCTAATATCTAACCTAAACCACCTTTGCTGCAGATTAAGCTCCATTACTTCCTGTAATATCTTCAGTGGACATGGAGAACAATGGATCCACATACTCTTTGTAACAGCCCTTAACATATTTGAAGACTTGTCTAGTCCTTCCTTTGTTTTGTTTTTTCCTCCCTCACAAGACTAAACACGTCCAGGTTTTAACTTTTCCTAATAAGTCAGGCTGTCTAAACCTATCATTTTTGTTGCTCTCCTCTGGAATTTCTATTTGTCCATATCTTTCCTAAAATGTGGTGCCTAAAATTGGACACAGTACTCCAATTAAGACCTCAACAGTGCTGAGTAGAGTGAGACAGTTCCCTCCCGTGTCTTACATACAAGATTATGTAACATTCCTGTTACTATACCCCAGAATTATATTGGCCTTTTTTGCAGCTGCATCACATTGTCGCTACTGTGACCCCAGATCCTTTTCAGCATTACTACCTCCTGCCCAGTTATTCCTCATTTTGTAGCTGTACATTTGACTTTTCCATTCTAAGTGCAGTACTTTGCGCTTATCTTCACTGAATTTCATCTTGTTGAATTCAGACCAAATTCTTCAACTTGTCAAGGTCATTTTGAATTCTAATCTTGTCTCCCAAAATGCTTGCAATACTTCCCAGGTTGCTTATAAAATTTGCAGCTTAAAAAAAAAAAAAAAAAAAAAATCACTCTCCACTCCATTATCCAAGTCATTAATGAAAATATTGACTAGTACCAAGCATAGGACTGACCCCTGTGAAACCCCACTTGATATGCCTGCCCAGTTTGACAGCAAGCCATTGATAACTACTCTGAGAACAGTCTTTCAACCAGTTATGCATTTACCTTTTAGTAACTTTGTGAGAGACTGTACTATATTAATTGAGAAAAAATATTATAGTTTATATGACCAATGATGTGTTAGTGACCAAGAGTCAGGATACCAGAATCTACATCATCTAGCATGGTTCATTGAAACAAAATTCTAGATGGCTTCATATGAAGATACAATAGAGATTTTGCATTTCTTCCTTTGTCCCATTTTTATGTAAGTACAACACATTCGATTAAAATATGGCTCAAGCAGATTGTTTTCTGTAAATGAAGACATGAATCTATAAATAGTACATCCAATAGCTGCTCCTAGAGAATTAAGGTTTTCCCTAGCATTTTAAATACTACAAAGGTTGCTTCTAACGTACCCAGAATTTCTCCCCCAGCCTCCCATCCCCACTTTGGTTACATAACTAGGATAGTAGAATTTAGCAGCAGTCACCTGCTGTAATAAGTAACCATTATTTTACATATACACACCTCCCAGGAAATAATGTTCTCTGTCTCAGAGAAGTGTTATATTTAAAGATAAGCTTTAAATTTTTTGTAAGAACATGCAAGTGATTTTGTACCTTGATCCTTTACTCGGTTTTCTATCCATTGGTAATAGGACAAGTTAATTTTTTTCTTTTGAGCATTTTGCACTTAATTTCCTTCCCCTACTTTTTATTTCAGAATCCATGCATGTTCTGCTCTTTGCAGATATATCTTGTAATGAAAAAGTTCTCTAAAAAGTAAACATGATATTGCAGTTTCAGTTCAGAGAATGTATACTTTTACTACAATATACACTAATGCCCCATTAGGTAACTGGGAGCAGTGCATGAATACCGAGAGTCATCTTGGTTTTTCTCATCTTCCCAAGAATACTTCATGCTCTGACATTTTTACAAGAAAAATGCAGTGACATCAGATACATTTTACCATAGTCAAACACCATTTTAACAGCAGAGAAATCTGCCTATAGAATAGGCTATCATGTGTACTAGAAAAAGTTCTCTAAAGCTACTGTTATCCATGCTGAAGCACTTCTGGTTGCAAGGCTTCTAGCACATAGCATCAGGGGAACTATACAAAACTCTTAACTAAGATTCTGTTTCTTGATTAAAAACCATTAACAAGGTGCTGTACATGCCTTGAGGATATGAATACTACACCCATTCATTGACAATCAAGTTTATTTTCAATCTAGGTGCTAAGTGAAGCATTAGAGTAAGGTTTCAGAGTAAATCAACTGTGTGGGAGAAGATCAGAGTGTGTATCCAGAAATACTCTCCTCACAGACCTTGTGTAACTGATTTTTTTAAAATATTTATTCCTCTATGGCCCCTGACTAGAGGAGACTATTAAACTAGAAGGTTCCCTGCATATTTCTCTCATATTCTTGCAAAACCATTCTGATTGTTGAATTTTGTATTCATTCTTTAAGAAAAATCTTACCACAGAAGTGAGGTCATAGACCGCATAAATTTATTTTAGCCATAGTTTAGAAAGATTTTTTTAAAGCACTATTAAAAATAGATACTGACCTACAAAACATTAACTAACTGGTATAAGCACAGATATGTCCCAGAATCAGACCGTTCCTACACCAACTGCATGAAGAGAGGATGAGCTGGTCACTCATAATAGAAACTTTTAATCACCTCTCATGTTAAAGTGTATCTAGTACAAAGAAAATGCCTACCGATAAAAAAGTTAAGCAAATTATTAGTAATAAATAGGAGGGGAAAATAAGCAGTGAGTGTCCCCCAAATGAGGTTACTTCAGAGAATTCGAGAACTGGCCTAGATAAATACTATGTGGAAACAAGGAAGGAAGACCGTGAAATACAGAGGAGAGGGTTGTCACACTAGGAGATCCATTCATGAGGCAAGTAATTATATTTGCAAGTGTATGGAAAACTGCACATTGCAACTACACATCTGTTGGCACTAACGTGAAGCTACCAAAGAGAGGGGACAGTCATGTAAGACAGGGTGGTTTCCCAATGTGTTTTCCCGTCTTCTATTCAGAGAAGCCACTTATCTTTATCACAAACTTTAACAAAGGTATCCATTGTGGATACCCCACTTCCTCCACTCCAGGAGTATTAGTTCCCCCCACCCCATTACTAGAGGGGAAAACATCACAGAATACAGCCAAGAGTGACACGGTCAATGACGGGGAAGTCTGTCCTAGCAAGATAATTCAGCTGAGCCTGGGAATTCCAGCTGGACACTGCCAAATTGCAAAAATCTCGATAGCTGCCTGAAAAGAGGGTTTCCCCTTCTTTCTGCTTGTTGGGGTTAAACTGTAGTTTGATTCTTTGCTTGAATGATCTATTGGAGGGCAGGTCTTTATTGTATTTAACTACATCCTGAAATAGAATTCTATTAGATGGTAATACACCTGATGTGTCATTCTCTTTGTGTGCTTGAATCCTCCCTCTGTGATCTACAAGTCCAAGTTTAGATGTATTCCTAGTCAGGAGAACTGAGGTTTTAAAATCTGGAAATCTATTAAATTAGGGTTACAAGACTGCGTGGTTCAAGAATACTGAAGTTCTATTATCTTCAGAGAATAAACCTTATATGCCAAAGAATCACAGGAGTCACTATCAATGCTATCAGGAGTAAATCCTGGAAGTGGTCCCTCGGTGAACATTCTTATGTCACCAAGGAAGCAAAATTTAATCTGAGTCATATCCAGCTGGGACAACTGATCTCTCAAGTCAATGAGAGCTGGTCAGGTGAGGCTTCACAGGGAACGTATGTTGAACTCTTAGGTTTACTTCTCTGGTGCTAGTGATTGGCATTTTCAAGAGAGACATCTGATGCATCTGAAGAAGTGGGTTTTTTACCCATGAAAGCTTATGCCCAAATAAATCTGTTAGTCTTTAAGGTGCCACTGGACTCCGTTGTTTTTGTGGATACAGACTAACACGGCTACCCCAAATCCCAGCTAGTGTGTGAAAATCTGCCAGTCCAATAGTGTTACCCTAGAGTATTCAGATGAGAACACAAATGTTCTGCAATAGTGAGTAAACTAAAACCGCCACCTGTAAACCCAACCCTGCTGAGAAACCTTGTAACAAGAAAAATAGCTTTTTTTAAATAAGGCATCTAAGCTAGGATAACTTGTTTGGAATTTTAGCTCTTTTAGTGATTTCAGCTTGTAGTAGGGGAGCTCCAGTGCTGGTGCACCATTGGCCCAAAGTGAATTCAGTTCAGCAACTTCTAGCTAGACTCCTAATGGAAGCAAACTTAGCTCTGCTATTCAACAGTGGAGAGAGGGAATAGTGCAATTGGCGTTCCAGGCCCTCAAAAGGGGCCCATACCATCAGGTACACATACCTGTCCCCAACCTCTTGTCCCTTGTTGGGAATTGTATTTCAGAACCAAAACATAACCAAAACAAATAGTTAGCATTTCTTATGTGATTGCTTTGCAAATAATTTTCTAAATTTATGGAGTTTCTAGGCATATATTTACAGTAACAAATAAAACAAATCAAACTCCACTCCATAAAAAGTGCAGCCTAAGGCAGGCATCTTATTCAGGAAAAGCCTAAATAAATAGGGTTTGAAATATACCCTGAAGGTCAACAACAGAGAAGTGAATTCCAGAGATTGAGGGCTACCTGCTCAGATCTCTTCCCCTCCTCTCCTATAAAAGCCCTAAATTCAAATCTTGGGACTGATAGAAAGTGATTCCAGTTGCTCCAGCTGTTGGATTGGAGCATGAGAATAGAGAGAAGTTTCCTTCCTTCCCAGGGAGACACCGTAGTCTAAATCTGATCATTCTTTTCTGCCAGTTCTCCACAATGTAGGAACTACCATTTCCAAGCAGAGGCCTCCTAGATTAACCAGGTTGCTTTGCATACATCAAACTTCAAAACACTATGGTGGAGGAAAATAATTGAGTCTTCACAACAATCAGAGACAGGTAGGCAGGGTCACCTCCCCACTTCTATAAATGGAGAAACTGGGGCAAAAAAAGATTAAAGGTGATTCACGTAAGGCCACAGGTGATGTTTGTGTTGAAGTCCAGACAAGAACTCCAGCCTGTCCATATAGGCATAAGAACTGCACTCCTAGGAAGCATTGATCTCAGATATACCATTGTTAATTTCTGATTTGTATTGTGTTCACTTACTCAAAAAAAAAAAAAAAGATGGATCATTGCTTTAATTATTGCCCACGCGCTATCAGCCTGCTTGACACACTATAGAATACACAGCTCCCAACATTTAAAATTTCATGAGTAGTAAGAACACTGGACTGGAGTGTGCACCTCCTCCTAAAGCATAGGTTTAGTTTTACTTATATTGATGTAGAAAAGAGCATTGATTAAATCTTTTAGAAGGCTTTAAAACTTTTATTGGTGGGCAACTGGAAAGAAGCTAAAGTGAGAAGTAGACTTCATATATCTTCTTCCCTCAATTGTTATGATTCAGTTGCCAAAGTGATTTTTTTTGTTTGTAAGAAGAGGTACAACCAATGGCACTAATTACATTGATTCCTCTTGCAGCAGAGACTTCGAACAGGCACAATGCAGAGATTTAGAATAGGAACACTAGAAAAACAGTTTTTGGAGCGGAGAGATTGAGGGATTAGAACCTGGAGACCTATTGATGGGAAAATCTTGCACGCTGATAAGGCCCCCTATGTCTTCTGAAACCACTTTTCTAGGTCGGGGGTTTTAACATTTATAGTTCCTTGGGATGTCATAGCATGCTAAGGCACTATTAATCGTACGACTGTATTGTTACCAAGAGGTCAAGGGTCTACAGGTCTTCTCAAAACTATAAAATCTAGGATTAAAAGCATCTTTCATGTGAATGACTCATCTCATCTCAAAAGATGTGAGATAGCTCAAGGAACAAGTCCTGTGTATATGACCAGAGCTGCACATGCCCACATTCAGCCGCAGCAGTACTGTCCTTTATTACTATCAAATGCTTCCTTCAGCTGATGCCCCATTGTCTGTACTCATTTGGCAAGGCTCGGTTTTTGAAAATATTCATGTTTCTGCTGGAAAGTTCATCATGTTGAGCAAAATGTTAACCATAAAAGGTTTACATGGCTGGAAAGAGCAAGGGTTCAACAAGAGACACTTGCTTTCAAGTAGAGCCTCGTCATGATGCAGAGATGTCAAACCACAAGAGCATCTTGACTAGATCCTCTGTGGATTGTTTATTTCTCAACTAGAATATCGTGATTTCAGCTTCTTCCTTGCCACATTCCACAGAACAGCTTGATTGAGCAATGGTACAAGAATCAAAACTACTGGGAATAAATAGAACTCCTCCCCTCCCTCCCCACATGACATTAAGGGGGGAGGGGAGGAAATCTGTCACATGTTGAGTGTGGCATTTATAGTCTCAAATCAACAGCAATACAGTTTTTTACTTTGAGGGATAAGATTTGACTGATAAGTATCAGAGGGGTAGCCGTGTTAGTCTGGATCTGTAAAAAGCAACAGAGAGTCCTGTGGCACCTTTAAGACTAACAGATGTATTGGAGCGTAAGCTTTCATGGGTGAATGCCCACTTCGTCGGATGCATGTAGACGAAGTGGGCATTCACCCACGAAAGCTTATGCTCCAATACATCTGTTAGTCTTAAAGGTGCCACAGGACTCTCTGTTGCATTTGACTGATAGAAGCTTTAATTGCCCCTTTTTCATTTGAGAACATGTGACCCAGAAGTGTACCTCAACAGCTAATACACATCAGTGGGGAAAAATCAACTATTACCGATCTTATAAGTGTGCATAAGGCAAGTCATTCCATTTCAGATTTAATTAAATACGTTATTCTTACAATAATCCTTTTATTTCTCCCAGCCCCATAAAAATATGCAATTGTAATATGGTAATTAAAGGAGGGAAAATGTTAAACCATAGGCTCTGGCAGACAGATGGTGCTGAAATTAAACACTGTGGAACCTTGGCAGCTGCACTATGCACTCTTAAAAATTCTCACATCATTACTTTGGTGGGAACCCTGTACAGAGTTGGCATGTGGCCTGTATGGCGTGGTTAGGGATTTTCTTGTTTTCTGGTCACCTTAAAAAGCAGTCTCACTCCATGGAGTGGGGAAATAAGGACTGCTGCTCATTCCACTTCCCAATTTGCACAAAAAGTGTATATATTCCATTTATTAACCTTAAATTAATAATATGAAGAGATAAAAGGCCTATTCTGCAAAGTCTAAAAATTCCTTGAAAGATTTGTTAAGTATGCTTTTTTGAAAAATATTGTCTTGTAAAGAAAAAAGCAATTTTTATGGCACATTTGATGTATTTATTTTCCACGAACCCATGTTGATTAGCATTAATTATCCTCCTTAAATTCTTTATTACTAAAGTCCCAGATCAGTCCCTGCATTATTTTGCCTTGGATTGAGGTCAAACTGACACTCTTATGATTACCCTAGGTCATCTAATTTATCTTTTTAAAATATTGGCACATTAGCTTTCTTAGATCCCTCTGGAACTTTCCCAGTGTTCCAAGACTGATCAGAAATGAATATTAATAGTCCAGAGAGCTCATTAATAGTCCAAAAAGCTCCTGAACCAGCTCTTTTAAAACTCTTGGATGCAATTTATCTGTACAAGTAAGCTTGGCTCTCAGAGCAGTGCATGCTTCAGTGCAGGCTAGCCCCATGAGTAATTACCCTGAGCTCTGGATGGGTTTGTATAGCCCATGCTAAAGTGCGCGCTGTCATAGATCCACTACTCCAGTACCTGAGCTAGATTAAAGCTAGCTCAGGTGTATCTACGCAAGCTGCAAGCACACCAAGACTGCAGTACAGACGTAGCTTAACGTTAGTAGCTGCTGTTTAATATCCTCCTGAGTTACTTTTGGCATGGAAAATATTAATCGTATAATATGACATCTTGTTTTCCCAAATACAAAACCAGAAATATTTATTGATGCACTACATGTACATGCATGTGCAATGCCTAGGATAAACATTGTTAATTTAGTTGGCACAAGAAAAGACACCTTTATAGACTAGCAGTTAAAGTTATTTGTAGGTCAGAGTCTCAAACAGGATAAACATTAATTTTCATATGGCATTTCCATAACAGATAAACTTGGCTCTTACGAGATGCACACGAGCTGATTTCCACATGTTTGGATTATTATACAGCTCTCAAACACAAATACAAGCTGCCTTTACAAGAGGAAGAGGAAGGGAAATGGGAATTCATTTTAGTCTTAAATTCAAGGGAAAATGCACAACTGTTTCTTGAATTAGGCATGAAGCTTGTCAATATGAATATATTTGTGACTCACATATACTCATTTAAGAAAAATCCAACTGATTACTTATGCCCTTGTTAGTATGTGCATTTCTACCACCTGTCAGTTTCTGAATAACTGAATCCCTTCATGTAATCTCCACTCCTGTCACATTACTTGCTGCTTGCCCCATTAAAAACACACTCAATGAGCCTTTTTTTTTGCACAGACAGATGCAAGTTGAGTTTTTGCTCCACAGACCACAGGCAAAATACATAGACTGACAATTTTCACAAGTACTTATCCAACCCACACTTTTCAGCCTTACTGCCATGCCGTCTTCTATCCGTAACACACATCACTGTATGATATAGTTTTAAAATAACCACTTTGCATAAGAGACTCCACAAGGGAACAGTGCAATCAGTGAGGCCCAGATGCTCAATGGTATTTAGGTTCCTAATATTGAAATTATTGGGAGACAGGTGTTTAAATATGTTTGAGGACCTGTGTGTCAGTGTCTCATTTTCATAACCAAGGAAAGTACCCAGAAAGCGGACCCACCATTTCCTTTGTTTTACGAGATCAGCAGTTGAGAGGAGACCTGGAATTTCAGACAAAGTGCCATATATACTCGTTCATAAGCCGAATTTTTTTTAGTAAAAAAAGGGAAGCACCAGAGAAGGGGCTCGGCTTATGAACGGGGATAGAGAGGGAGAGGTGGGACACAGCTCCTCCCCCCAACAGAGCGAGCAAGGAGAGGCAGCACAGCCAGCAGAGACAGAAGGGAAGAGGCGGGGCCAGAGTCTCTCCACTTATGGCCACACTGCTCTCCCCCCAGCCTCCGAAGCAGCTGCAGCTCCAGGGCTCGCAGACTGCAGCCGTGCCGCTCGGCCCCGCCCCCCAGAGCAGGCTGTGGCCGCGCTGCCCAGCCTGCCGGAGCACACTGCAGCCGTGCCACCTGGCCCAGCCCACTGAAACATGCTGCGGCCGCGC
>NW_020664589.1:16746892-16775198 GCF_002925995.2 Terrapene triunguis
TGTTTTTTGTAAAAAGCACCAGAGAGTCCTGTGGCACCTTTAAGACTAACAGATGTATTGGAGCATAAGCTTTCGTGGGTGAATGCCCACTTCGTTGGATGCATGTAGATGAAGTGGGTATTCACCCACGAAAGCTTATGTTCCAATACATCTGTTAGTCTTGAAGGTGCCACAGGACTCTGTTGCTTTTTACAGATCCAGACTAACACAGCTACCCCTCTGATTCTCTCTTTTTTTAAATATTCCAAAAAACATGTGAGAGTGTGTGTGTGTGTGTGTATGTGTATATATTATATAAATAAATAAATAAAAGGGGGGAGAGAGAGAGCGCGAGCGAGACCAAACAAAAAAAATTTACCCTTATCTGAATAGCAGGGTAGTAGTGAGTCCGTTAATGGTTTGGCTACATTTTGGGATCCCAGCATAAAGGTGATAAATGGGCATAGTTATAATATTACCTCACAGAACGCGGCTAAGGCCACGCTATTAATGCATGTCCAAAAAAAAAAAAATCAAGCATGCCCCCCCCCCCACACACACACACTTTCCAGAGAAATCCTTGTACTTCTCCTGACCTCACATCTTAACTAGTAAGATTAATAGGTCCCTAATCAACTGCTGTCCTATAGCACTCTTCCAGCAAACCATGTGCTTAGCATGAAGTTTTAGTCCAATGTACTTTAAAGAAAGCTGTTCAGAAGTTAAGTGTTTTGACAAACTTTTTGGCACCTATGTAAGCAGAGCATTTTCTCAAACATATCTTACACTTTCATGGAATTGTGCCGGTATCACTAAAGCAGAAGTGTAATTAGTAGGCTCTGGCACTGTCAGTCTTTTACTAAGCATCCTGATGAATAGCAATGTGCTTTGGCTATCCAGCAAGTTTGCATAGGTAGCTTCATACTTAGTAGTAAATAAATGCCTAGTTTATCATCAGAGTAATTTAAATGGGAAGGAGTGGGACGAGAACGAGGAAGGAAAAGTGATTCAAGACGCTGTAGCTCTTTTTGAAGCAGCCAGAAATGGCAAGGCACACATGGAGGACAAGGTCTGTTACAATCACTGGGCCAGCTTCAGGTGGTGAAGGAACATAATATTTAAAAAGCAGCAACTTCTTTAAGATTTGGCACATCAGCGTAAATCACTAGGAAAACTTAGCTTTGACAATAATTGTTTCAAGTGTAAACTAGGCTTTCAGATTTTGAAAATACTCTGTTATGCTGTACACCTTTCTCATCTGCAGAGAAGTCTCCTGAATTCTTATTGCACTGTAAGAAGCATTCACAAATCCAACAGCTACTGACATCTTCCTCTTGATCGCTAAGAAAGGTGTATATCTGATGTGTATTTCTTAATCTGTATAAAAAATTTCAGTCATTTTAACAGTTAGAGCAAAACAATCCCATGTAGCAAGTGAATGTGCCTCACACAATAGGTGTGATCCTGTAATTGGATTTAGCTTTACAAGACAAATTCATTTAGTGCCAATAAATGTCTTTAACATGCCTATGTTACTTTTAGCATACTTGTAGCACCTAGTATATTTTTTTACCTATTTGCCTCATATCTGAGACACTTCTTTCAAAGTAAGTAAGTATAGTATTTGCCAAAGTTTACTAATGTCCACACAAATTGTATATGGAACCTCTGTGCATTACAGAAGATTAGTGGGAAATGAAGTATAGCATGTACTTTTTTGCAATGTTAATTTTTTACACTTAATTTCTTCAAACACGTTGGAGGCATGAAAAGCAAATTTGTTATTCAACTTTAAAAAAATCCTGAAGAATTTTAAAGCTTAATTTTTTTTTTTAAACAGATTGGAAAACGAAACAAAAAATGTTTGTTTTTTTACTGCTATGACACATATAATTTCCTCTGGCTATTTTTGAATCAAACACCACAAAAATATTAATCTTCAGGTTGAGAATGAGCAAAATAAACTTCTGTCTAAAGGGGCATTTTTTCCACTCATTGCCTGAATGACTTAAAATGCACATGTCTTCTGAACCATAACTGTGTCACAGTGCTACAATACACACTGGCCAATGCTAATCCTATAAAAGCAAAGATGAAATTTATTGATCTTAATACACTGTAATTAAGTTTAACACAATCTAATCTTACACACTTTAGAAAAATCTACAGTCCCAGAGATTACATGACTTTCCATTAATCAATTTTTATTTAAAAATGGAAGCTTATTAATACAATAGAATCTTAAAAGCTGTGTTCCTCTATAGTTGCTTACTGTAAAGATCATATATACATAGATTAGAACACATTAAATAGTAATTTAAAGGTATAAAAAGATTAGTCCAAAAACCTTTCCTGTTGAAGAGCTGAGATTAATAAAAAAATCACCACCTGCATGGGTGGCCTAAATCCATTTGCTTCCAGGAGCTACAAAAATGTAATCTAGACTGTATTTCACTTGGATTCACAAATGAACTCCAAAGACAGTCCTTGGACTCCTGGAAACCACTGTGCAAGTGAGGAGGGAAATGAGCTGCTCAGTGTTCCTAGAAGTTACAAATATGATTATTTCAAATCCTTAGTACAGCTTGCAAAACATTTCAATGTGAAGAGAATCTTTAAAAATCAGTGTATTCCCCCCCCCCAAACAGTTTTGTTTCTTAAAACCAGAGTTCCCAGATAGCAAATTGTTAAGTTTGAAGATTGTCACTAATTACATTTTTATATATAAATGAACTGCAATTTCTAGCTCTCTCTCAACTTTAGATAAAAAAATTCACTCAAGATGCATTTAAAATCCCACATGAAAATAAGCTATTTCCTTGACTCATGCTTTTTCCTACAGTAACCTTTTTGGTAAGCTTACTTTTATTTCTATTTGGTAACTAAATGCCTCCCTAAAACAGAATTTTATATAAATAAAAGTTAGCTGGCATCAGTAGCCTTTGTTTGCTAGGCACATAGCCAAAAAAAGCAAGTTGCCTTGGCAGTCAGATTTCTTGCATGTCTGCCAATACAGTAAATTCATTAGAATTTTGTAAAAGATCTTCACCTGCAATGACCATTCGGAATCAATAACTAATAGAGAGTTGCTGACTGATAGCTAGTCTCTATAAATAGATGCAACACCTTGCAATGTAAGCTTCTGCAATCAGGAATAGCTTAACATCTTACACTGTATGCAGGTAAGGTCACAGGATACCCTGCTGCCAGAGGAAAACAATTTTCAAAGCTGGCGATAACACGATTTTATTGTGGTGGCTATTTTTATTAGACAATGTCGGATATAGAGTATGTTTAAATCATTTTGCTGATGGATGCAGCTGTAAAAGAAGGAAAGTCATTTGTTGATTGGTTGAACCACACAAATCTGTTTTGAGATAGAGAGCAGTTTATACAGAATGGATATATGGAGATAGGTGTTTACTAAACGCAAGCAGTAAGGCCACGCAAAAACATAGCCAGTTAAATATCAACTGAGCCAGCAGATTGCCAACATTGGTTGGCTTTAACGCATTAAATATGAGAGATTCTGTAACAGGATACAAGGGAAGCAAGTGCACTATGCATCCTCAGAGTTCAATGCAGACAATATCTCCCAACCTTAGAGGTTGTCACTAATCTATGAAGTCATGGACCAGATAAAGTTATACAACCCTGGACCCAGTCCTCCACTACCACCCACTGTGATAATCTAACCTTCACCTTTCCTCCATTCTCCTGTGCTGGCTACTCATGCAGATGGCCAAAGATGCTCACATAGAAAACTCAGGCAGGCTAGGCAGCAGTTGTCCAGTCCAAGCTTCTCTTTACTGTCCCCAGGTAATTAGCTCAGTAAAGAGCACCGATAACAGTACCACAAAGCCATGAGGAAGTCCCCAACTCTAGGAAAGGAATACAAGGAAGGCAAGCCATGAACGGAATACAAAGCAAGGGGGGAGGGGGAAGAGAGAACAAAAGGGAGACAAGAAAGAAGAGACCAAAAAAAGAAAATGGATGGAAAAGGGGACAGATCTCTGCTAAGGCAATGGTGTGAAAGGATGTGGAGTTAAGAGTAGTAAAGAGTTTGGGAGCCACTGTCAGAACAGGAAGAGGAAAAGGGTGTCAAAGACAACACAAGATAAAGGAATTCTATAACAGGCTCATCTCAGTAGCATAAAAGTACCCCTAGAGATTAGATAAAGTAGCAGCTTCACGTTCTCCTCCCCAGCTCGGGTGACCAGACGTCCCGATATTTAGGTGTTTGTCCCGTGCCCCGATGTTTGGTCGGGACGCAAATTGTCCCCGATATTTTTTTTTTTTTTTTGCTCTGCCGGCGGGACTCGGCTTTTTTTTCCTCTGCTGGCGGGGAACCCCCTCCCCCCATGTGTCCCGATATTTTCTTCATCCCATCTGGTCATCCCACTCCACCCCCGAAGGTTTAATAGGATTTTGGTTGTTTCTACTTTTTCTAAATGGGTGGGGGTCTGGGGAAAAGACAGATTTTACATTTTGTTCTAAATAAACATCCACAACCATAGGATAGTTGCAAAGATTACTGCATATCCTTTGTGAACCTTATCTTTGTCACGGATAGTCCCATTTTTTCTAATGAGTGAAGTTTTTGTGATGAGTTTTGATCTCCAACTATATTTGTCAAAAAACTTAATCCCAGCTCACAGAGGACTTTGAATTTTATCCTGAGAGACATGGAGCTAATGCAGTGTCCAGAGCAAAGGAACGAAATGTAGGTTGTTAAAATGTACAGTAAATACTATTGAAATTCAGACCAAACTTAAAGGAAGAGAGGTGGGGAGATGTGACAGTGACCAGAAGCAGATGGCATCAGATAGAAGAGCTGGCATACAGAAGACAGGACAAAGGAGAAGTGTTAACTTAACAATATAGTTTAACCAATCCAAAATTGCACATTAAGGTTGAAATTCCATCTTGAGTTTCTTTATTTGAGCTTTGCTCCCCTAGTTTATGCTGCCCATAGCACCGATCACATACAGCTAATGGTTAAGGGTTCCACATAATTGGTTCTGTAGCACCAGCTTCATTAAACACTTCTAATTTCTTGTGTTGGTTGCTATTAACCCAAATTGTTTGCTCTTTCCACCAGAGTCCCCATTCCAGACGACAGCTACAAATGTGCCCTAAACAATGAGAATTGTTAACAGTGTCAGATTTTCAGACTGTTTCTGTATCTCAGTTGAAGTTTGGTATAAGTGTTGCCTGCGAAATGCTGAAACTTACAATGTATAATTCTAGACTACTCCAAACCGTACTCTGGAAACAAGGCCCTCGTTAGTTTTGAAAGGCAGATCTTACTCAATCACCATGTACATAGGAAAAGGAAAAAAGACTTAAATTATCTTGTTAGCCAAAATACTCATTAAGTCAGTCTAACTTTCCAAATTATGCCTACGTGCACTGGATATTCAGGTAGAATCTTTTTTAAAAAACAGAGTCATTGGGGCTACAGTAAATGTGTTCCACTAAAAATAAAAGCACAAAAAAGTTTAATTCATAACATCCTTATTTGACTATTAACGTGTGCGCGCGCAGGTGTGCATGCACACACTGTGTAGTCGCACCACAGTGAGTTCAGGTAAAGCAACAGATTTCTTTCAAGCCCAAAGCCCTGTCTCTCTTTTATCCTGGGACCAGCACAGCTACAACCCTGCATACAACAATTTAAGCAACTGGCAGAGATCACTTCCAGCTGGCTTGCATAGTTTGAAAGAGTTAGGATAATTAGGCAGATGGAGGAATGTGGCAATTTAGGGAGAATTTAAACAAATCCTTTTGCAGCTAAAAGCTGAATACAAAAGTATGTAATTAATTTAATCTAAATCATGAACTTTCTAGGCAGAAGTTTTTACATGTTCAACCTAAAACTTAAAACTTTTTTCACTCTATATGCATCCGAAGAAGTGGGTTGTAGCCCACGAAAGCTTATGCTCTAATAAATTTGTTAGTCTCTAAGGTGCCACAAGTACTCCTGTTATTTTTGCTAAAACTTAAAGGGATACCAACAACTTGGGGATGGAGCGGGGGGGGGGGGGGGGGGGGGGGGGGGGGGGATGGGGAAGAAATCACACTTCCCTCTGAAAATTTTGTTGTTTTTTTAAACCAGCAATACCCAAGACTTATTTTTTCTTCTTTTCAGGTTGTTTACTTTGGGTGGGGTTTCCAAAAGCTTTTAGTATTAGCCTAACTCTGCTCCCACTGGAGTCAATGGTAAGACATCCATTAATTCTTGCTTTCATTGAAGTCAAAGTCCAACATGATGCACTTTTGGAAATCCCACCCTGTGTGTAAGTCAATCTCACTGTTTCATGGATGGCTAGTTGCTTTTCTTCTCTCATGCTAGTATGGCTACAATGCTCATGTGGAGCTCTAGAAGTTCACCTGCCCACTTCCTCAGGTCCTGCAAGAAGGTATTTAATCAGTAACAGAAGCAACAACACTGAAACCCAAGCAGTACCAGGCAACAGGCAAACACACAGAAGAAGGGAGGGATGGGCTAGGCATGTTTTGTGGTGTTGATTTCACATGTGCCCAAAAGATTTCCAAACATCAACAGCGGAGCAGAAAAGCCTTTACACATTTTTAAAGAATTTAAGAAATTCTAGTTGACAGTGTCCTTTTAACTGGAGCCAATAGGAACTATTTCAGGGTAACGTTCTGATTCTCACCATTATTAAGCAACTGCGGAAGCAGTGGTCCATCTCTCCCTTCCCTCCCCCATTTCATGTTATTTGTAGTAGAGCATGTAGACAAACAAATTGAAATTGATGTGTTCTGAAGAGCTCTCAATACAGTCCTCCACAGCCACTAAAGATCGAATGTGTTTTAAAAGGAACAGAACAAAAAGTTCTCCAAAGAACTGAGGCAGGTGTGTGTACCCTTTCAAAGAAAAGTTGTTTTTTTTTTTTTTTCCATCCTGAGTTTGGTTTATAGATTTTAAAATATATATAACTTTAAAAAGCCTAAAATACATTAAGTACTTCCCCTATTTAAATATTTAGACTTCTTAATTGGATAAGAAAGGACATTTGTTTACTGTACAGTTACAAATTGGAACATTCAGAGCCATTCTAAGCAGTAGTCCGAGTCATCTTTGTATAAAGAACTGCAGTCTTACATGCCTGCTATTCGTTAGCCCTCAGCTACAGAGTTCCATTTCATAATTAAAATACTGCTATTTAAGACCTTGCCATAAAGAATGCGGAGCCCTCAGCAGTGTTTCCACTGCTGGCCCAGGGAAAACAGATGCATGGAAACTATGTAAAGCATATGTATGTAAGTAGCAGCCTTCAGATAGCTTCAGTGAACATTCAACGCTGTCGGTGAGTTTGAGAATTAGAAAAAACCATCGACCGTTGACTGTACCTTGAGGTATATCACAGACACATTGCTAAATGGAAAAACTTGAATGTTTATACATCACATTTGGTTGCTATTAACAAGTCATGATTTATACATTTTACATTGTGAACAAAGACTAGTTGAGATCCCTAACCCCCTGCCGCCCTTATAAGTATCTTTATGTATTTTTAAAAGGATGTCTTCGGTTTTAAACATTAAACTGTTACATTTTTGTTTTGTTTTTTAAGCACATTAAACGGGATTTCAACAAAAGAAAGTCTGAGTGAAAGTAATGGAAAGTTTTGCACACAGCTGATACAGAAGCAATAACGTGTCCACAACTGAATAAAATTTGGAAACGAAATTTGAGAATGTTGTGCTAAAAGAAATGTGATGCAAACTAGTTCAGAATGGAAACCTACTTCCCATTTGGGCTGGCAATTTAAGCTTTGCTGGAAAAGCTTTGGAATGTCATTTAATTTGTTCTTGTGAACCTGCTTCCCCTGATCACCACCAACTGCTCACCGGGAGTATTAACCAAGAATACTGAATTCCATATTACTAAACCCAGCTGTCCCTCCGTCTTACACTGTCACAGGACAACTGTATGGGGAAGGAAGTTCAGCTCCTTTCATGGGATAGTTAAATGTAAAATCACCTCAGCAAACCACCAGACACAGGGCACCCTGTCCACCCTGCTTAGAATGTCATATATAGCACTGTACCCACAAAATGCTTTAAAAAGAAGAGAGACAGAGAGGGTGGGTGGCTGGGTGGGAGGGAGAGGGTTATTTTTGCAAGGATTATGGAAGCCAATAAAGAGATTACTTTGGTATAACAATTTAACTTTTAACCTAACAATCTTAAAATGAATGCCCTGTGTCTAGCATTGCAGGCTGCGCCTTACAGAACTTTGCAACTGAAGATCCAACAAAAATTAAACTAAATCTTTTACTGCCCCTCCCTCCTTTTAAAGCAAAACTGTTTTAAAACTGAAATAGGCTAGGAATTATGGAGCAAATTTTGGAGGATGTTTGTCTTTGCTTCTGAATATTCTAAATTTGTATAAAATTTCTTCTCAGTAAGTGACCAATTAATATGCAGCATTGTTACATAAAAAAATGAACACTTATTCTTGGCACCAAAGAAGTTTTAGGCTATCATGATAAGACAGATCCATATTCTTTACACCTTTAAGTATGAAGTCTCAGAAAATGTGTTTTACTCCAAACTTCTGGTAAAGAAGACAGAAGAGCAAATTTTTCATCAAAAGCATTATGTGCCTTTCCCAAGTATGCATCACAATACTTCCATGAGTAAGTTAAGCATCATTGTCAGACCCTTTTCCAAAAGCATATTAGCCATTCCCCTTTCTTTTGTTTAAAAAAAGTGGTCAACTGACCTATAGCGGTCAATTAAGGCCAGATCTACACAAAAAGCTTTTGCCAGTGTATTAGTGTCAAACGGGGTGTGATTTTTTTTATATTTCTACATTTGCAAAAGCCCTAGTGTAGACAGTTATATCAGCAAAAGAAGTGCTTTTGCCATTATAGCTATGGGGAACTGGAATAACCAACAAAAGCACTTTTGACAGGATAAGGTGCATCTACATCAGGACAGTTTGCAGAATAGCTATACTAGCAAGCATTTCTAGTACAGATCAAGCCTAAAAGAATCTTTAGCTGGCCAGAATCTGGCTTCTGAAATGGCTAGACTGAAAGGGTAAACTGAGAACTTAGAGAGAGTGGTTGGCATATATAAATGCAGCTCTGATCACCCATGATTTTTTAGTAGCCAAAAAGTGAAGAAACAATGGATGGGATTTTCAAAATAAACAAAAAAAAATGTTTAAATTCCTTATGAGCACACATCTCATTAAAAGTTAATGGGATTTAGGCACCTGAATTATTCAGGTGCATTTGAAAGTCCCACCCTATGTTCTTAAATGCAACAGAGCAAACACGAGAATTTATCTAATTGTCAAGCCTTAGAACAATTCAAAGACAATGCACGTAGGTAGATGCCTGAAAGATCTGTGGCACAAAAATAAAATGGTTGTGCAAAACAATTGTAAGTCATTACTCCATTTTGCATAGACTTTAGAACCAGTTAGTCAATTGTTCTTCTATTTTCTCGATCTACGTGTACCTTACACACTGTACCAAGGTAATAAGACCTTTATTGGAATAATGTGTGTGTCCTGGAAGATAGAAGAGACACAAGGTAAGTGAAGCAATATATTTTACTGGACCAATTTCTTTTGGTGGAAGGGACAAGCTTTCAAGCTTCACAGAGCTCCTCTTCAGGGCTTGGGATGGTAACCAGAGTGTCTAAGCTAAATACAAGTTGGGACAGTGTTGATGTTTTATGAATTACTCCATGGAAAAAATGGAGGGGGGACTGGACTGTATCTGAAGAAATACTACTGCACAGCTTAAGCATCTAATGGCTGCAATCAACATTCATTGCTGTCGGTGGGTTTTAGTTTGTATCAACTCACTGATCAATGAATGCAAACTGCGGACCAGATATCTAAGAGACTGCAAATTCATGCAAGTGTTTTGTGCCAAGAAAAGATGGCTCATTTTCTGTTCAATGGGGCTACAGTTTGGATTACTGTGTTTTTAAAGCTGTGTCTAGTGGTAACAGCACAGGATGGATCAGGACTCCTGGTTCTGCCACTGGCTCATGGGAGAACATCAAGGTAAGTTACTTAAGCTCCATCTGTCTCTCTGCATGAAATTTACCAACTAGCTGCCAAGGAGGTTGTAAGGTTTAATGTTTATAAACAACTCCAATTTTTTGATGAAGGGAGCCATTGTAACCCTTGCAGAGAGCAGGCCCCATAACTGAACATAGATGTGTTCATTTGAAAGTATGAACTATTTTGTTTAAAACCCTTCAGATACAAATTCTCATGCAACACAGCAAGCAAGAGGCTCCTTTCATACTTTTTGATGCAGTGTAAAAAGAATCTTTTAGCCCCCAACATGCCAGATTCCAGACTTCAGCCTGCACACAAAGGCAGACACTTCTCAGGATTCTTTTCACAAGTAGTCTGAACTGAAGCAGTTCTCTCAATCAGCTATCTTCAAGCAACATGTTGCTTCAAGAGATTTATGAGGGGAATACCCCACAACATACATATGAAACACAAAGTATGGGATATGGCCAAAATAAACTGTTGCTGCTCATACAGTTCTGTATAGGTCTGGATTTCTCACGGACCCACAGCATTAAAGTACTTTACATCTTGAACTATATGTATGCTGCTGTGCATTAAGAAAAGGTGTAATTTCTCTTCAAAAACCTGTGTAAAGCATATTATTGATAGAAAAGTGAAGCATAAGAATGGCTAATTGATTAACTTTAGTGCTAAATGCCACACTAGAATATTTTTCCACACATCACAACTAGTTTTGAAATGTTACCTACGAATCTCGCATCTAAAAAAGCATTGAGAGGTTTTCATCTACTGCATCAAAAAAGAATGCCAGACAGACTCAGGACAAGCAGCAGACTCTGCCAGTCAGGACTCCACTTCATGACAAATGAATACAACAGGTTTCTGGTTTTTTTCCAGGAGATACAGTAATGAGAAAATCCAACAGTTTTGATTTTTAATAGTCAATTAAAACCATTTATAAAAGCCCTACAAAAACTATATTAGGGTTCCAGACAAGAATATAGGTGGCTGCTTGTAGTCACACAAATATTTTGTAGCACTGCTCCCCAAAAATGTATTTTCCCTCCCACAAACTGAATTGCAGTGACACTTTCTGCATCCCAATGAGACTCCATGGAATTGCTGGTGAATGCACTGTGAACTCCAGCAGCTAAGGGCTCTTCACAGCAAGATACTCCCCAAATTGTCACCCAACAGAGCTGTCGGCCTGGTAATGAACAAACTCATAATCACTTCCAACTGCAGAGGAAGTTCAGATTTCATCCCAATGAAAGACATTTTATTTATATATACATACATTAGTGCCTGTACAGTAGATTGAGGAGACTGAAAGTTTAAGCCTTCCTCAGAACTATAATCTTTGTGCCAGGTATGTTGGATCTGCAGACTTCCTGCCAGAAGCAAGGAAATGTTCAGTTAAATTTCCCTATTTAACCGATCCATCACAATGGGATGTCAAACAGCAGCATGTCACCAGGGCAAGAAAGAAAGGATAAATGGACTAGACTTTTTAAAAACATGTATCTATTTACTGGGTAAACATAGGATGCAGAGCCCTCCCTCCAACAGCAGGGACTGATCAGGCCTATACCCTTAATTTTTAAAACTTCCTGAAGGTATGTAAACATGACCATTTGGCCACCCTACACATCTCGGTTTTAAATGATCATTCAGGCCAGGAGGCTTCCATGGCTCTGAATGAATGAGCGCAAATGTTCAAGGGGAATGCAGTTTCTACCTCTGAATGCTTCTGAAGTGTGCCACTTGGCAGCTTTTTCCCCCCTCATTTATTTATGATAGCTGTTGCAGGCCAACAGAGCGAGAGATTTTTCTGAATTGGGTACTTAGCATTAAATGTTGATTTTTAGAGCTCTCTTGACAGCAATGGGGGGGGCAGGTTTTTTTGTTTGTTTTGTTCCACTGATTGGGATTTTTTTTTAAATGGTCTTTTGCATGTGGGCAGAAAAGCATGGAAGAAAAAATTTCTTGTAATTAGGTTTGTTTGGGGAATCAAGGCTGTGTTAAATCTTAACACAACTTTGCTATCATGAGAGGTGCAGGACTGCTGTTCCACAATAAGACTTTACCCCCCGAAAACACTCTTTGTCAAAGATATTGAAACCAGGATGACAACATTTAAAGATAAAAAAAATCTAAGTGCATTTTTTACAAGAAATCAAAAGGATGCTTTAGACAGGGTATTGAATACAAGATTTAGGTCCCAAGAGGGAGATCTCATTTGTGTAGAGTTGAAAAACAAGGGAGCTCTAGGAAATCGTATGTCTGGTTAAGAAGACAATCCTGCCATCTCTAGTGAGCTAGAAACGTCTACCGCTTTGATTTTAGAGCATCTGAGGTTTTGGCCCATACTAAGACTTTATTATAACATCTCCAAACAAGCCATGTTCCCTTGTCTTGATTAGGTTCATCCATACCAATACTTAGCACTATGCCTCATTTACGGACCTGGCTCTTGAAGATGCGCTGTTTATAGAATACTTTCTCAGGAATGAAGATGATACAGACAGCTGAAGATCCTATTTAAATGGATACCTCTTAAATATCCTGTAGCTAGATTAAATTACTCTGGGTTTGCATGTGGAATTTGACCCGAGAACAGATCCTTCTTGTGGGCTAGGCCTAACTTCGCGGTGGTCGCCTCCTGAATTGGATACAAGAGAACCAGGATCTCTGGACAAGGCAGGGACACTCCAGCTCATTTCTGCCATTTACTTTTTATTTAATTGTCCTGGAGAACATTATGAACAGAAAAAAAAAGTGATTCCTTTGGCCACGGGAGAACAGGCTGTAGCTACAGCCTATTAATCTCCATTTGGAAAAAGACTTTTGCTGAAAATAGGCCCTCCTCGGGGAGGGAGGGATGACAGATGAACAAGACAGAGCCTGAACCTCCAGTTGAAGAACTTGGGATGTACAGTCTACTATCCTTTGCCTGCTTAACCACCTGCTACAAAGCTTATTATCTACTTATTTTTAATGCTTGAGAATACAGAAGATTCTCCCTCCCCTTCTTTTCTTCATCCAGGAAGAGAGAATATTAAACACCCATAGTATGGAAACCAGAGTTTAAGGCCCACCCTCCAAGACATTGCCTATACCATGGAGTTGAACATCTCATGGCAGAAGACCAAGCTCCAGAACCCTTGGAGCTGGGCCACCAGAATCACCAGCGGAGAATGGGGGAGGGGGGGGTCATGTACCATGGAGAGTGTTGATGAAGCAGAGTTCAACAGTTGCAGCAAACTGGACATTCGACAAATAGGGCTTGCCACCTCCGACATGAAGTCCAAGGCTTGCTAATGGATGCAAAAACATGTTTGTGCTGAGACAAAGTTCAGGGTCTATCAAACCTGCATACTACAATACTTGTATTGCTATATAGATCAGAAACCTACAACCTCTTACAGTCAGACTTGGAGTGGCTAGAGGCATTCCATATGTGCAGTCAGCACCAGAGCCTGAGCATGAAGTGGTGTGACTGTGAGAAAAGTCAATCTCACAGAGATCTGGCCTTCCTTCAGTTGCTCATTACATTTAAAAGCAGCATTGTGTGCTTCAGCCCTGTCTCCAGAATGGACAAAAATACCTGAGCACACTGTGCTCTCAAGCTCTCCATCAAGGGGTGAAAGGGTGCATGCCCTGACCTCACCCAGCACCACCCATGGTGCTGCCCCAGAGATTTGTGAATTCACAGGATTGAACCAGATCCGGGCACTTCATTACATGATGCCTGGAGTGACACCATCAACTATGGTCATTCTGGCTGATGCAACTGTCCTCAGTAGACTCGGCGTATTTGATGTTAGCATGGTTGAGGATCTGGTATCTTTTCTCGTTGATTTAGGCCACTGATATCTTGCAACACTTTCACAGGTACATCTTGGCTTATCAGGGCTGAAGTTAGCTCTTAGGACATAACTGATTGCACTCTGACTGTGATCAGCTGATACTGTGTTGGTCTGTTCTTCCAATACACTTGAATGAAATTGTTCCCTGCATGGGCTGGAATTCCAAGGGGTAGTGGCTCAGTGCTAATAAAGGTTGTCAAATCTCAGGCCTTCAACACGGTGTGTACCCTGCCCTTACAGGGTTCCCTCCCCCTTCTGCATAAGGCAGAAGGAGAGTGGCTTTCATGTCCTGAGATATCACTGAAGAGAGATCTGAAGGGAAACACACACAAGCTGCTATGCTATAGAAATAAGTAATATTTGAAAAGTTCACTCTTGAAATGACCTCTAAGTGAGCTCCTTGAACTTTATAGAGGTTTCCTAAGCCCCTGCTCAAGGGAAAGATAAGGGAAGCCTTCACGTGGAGCATGCATGTTGTTCCACTGAATACCATAATGAGCAAGGCAATGTTACATATGCAACCACATGACCACAGTCAATAAGACAGTCACCTAAGGGCTGACTCACACCTTAAGGGGGAGTGGAAAAGTGTTCAGAAATAATGGACCAAAAGGCCCTTACCACCTACTAACAGTCTGAAAGACTCTCCCTTTTGTCCCTCCAGAGCTGGTGGTTCAGAAGCAAGCAATAAAACAGAGGGGCACAGCTGATCCCCAGATAGCCCAAGCATTTTTGCACCCTTCTGCCTGCTTCTCTACTCCTCTGGTTGTTTGTGAGGTGCTCCAAGCAGAGAAACCTGCCCAGAAAGCTGGAGCCAGCTACCTTATCAGAAGGGAATGTCTCCAGGAAGCTTGCTGCAGAGCTCCTAAGGCTAAGTAACAGCCCAGTAACTCTTAGAATCCAATCAGCCAACTATTCATACAAATAATCCTTTTTTGGTTTTGTTTTCTGGTTCATCTGAGCAGCAGGTCTCAAACCTTCTTGCAGCTGCTGGTGACAGACTGATATGATTAGATGCTCACAGGCCTGGCTTTACTGGGAAAGTGCCACATGGTCAAAGGCTTTACCAACTAGCCAGTGAAAATAGTGCATAAAATACTTTGTAGTTGTTGTTCATATTACCATTTTATTTACAACATGAATGATCATCCTGAAATGGACTGGAGTTCCTGCTGTGGTTACTTTTCCATAATTTTATTCAAGGATAGCTAGTTTACTTAGAACTAGGTGAAATCTAGTCACCTGGTAACAGATTAGTAAAGGACATGGTACTTGTCTTATCTGCGATCTGTTAAATTGCCTGAACCTGAAGGTCCTGCAATCTAATAGAATCATTTGTCTAAACACAGATGAGCAGACTTTCACAATCCCCTCCACACCCCACAAAAGAATTCTGACCATTTTGTCCCTTCATCTCTCAAACACAAATCAAAACCCACTCCTCTACCACACCCACAAGAAACTACACATGGATTTCTTTTAAAGGTTTAAGACCCTTGAAAGGGCCTGTTTCTCAGGCAGAATGGAAGGCGCTGCTCTTTTTAAAGGCACATACTGTACTTCCCTTTGGCTGGAATTTCTCTAAAACAAAATATGTCCCAAGGGGACAGGAAACTAGAAAGTACTGCTGGATTGTTTGCACAAGTTCTTTTCAAATGCTTGTAAGAGTATTGGAATCTTTAGCTCTGAGCCTGCAAAGACTTATGCATGTGATTAATTTTACACACATGAATATCCTCATTGAACTCAATGGGACTGCTCAGGTGTAAAGATAACCACCGACGGAACGCTGCAGAATTAGAGTTTTAAAGGATCTTCTTTCCCCAAGCCTCAGACACTGAAAGGCCCTGCTCACTTAATGTAACCACCTCAGTACAGCTCCAGTGAAACACCCTATTTTCAAGGATTTATAACAGGATATAAATATTTCAGCATGAGTTTACAAAAAGCAGCCTGCAAGGTCTCAGCTGGAGAGCAGGCATGTTTTCACATACTTAAAAATTCAAGAAGTGCAAAACAAATGACAGAAGATTGCTGGGTTTAGATACCATTTTTGCCCTTGTGCAATTTAAAAACCGCTTTCTATAGAAAATTTGGAGGATCTTAATTCAAAATATGGCTGTTCCCTTTAGACGTTTTCAAGGACGTTGTAAGTGATGTTGACCTACAAGGAAATGAAGACAGCACACACACTAGTGCTTTCCATAAGGAAATTACAGTCAGTGTACACTGACAGTTCTGCTCTACCTCAGTGGGAACACAGAAGAGGTGCAGTCCCAACACAACACAAAGCATGTTCATCTCAACTGCAAAGATGCCTTAGTAAAAAATAATTTAGTCAGGGACACTGAGTAAAACAAAAATCTGAAGCAAACGCCTAATAACCCAGGAGAGTCACAGCAAAATGACGGCCCAATTCACTGGCACAATAAGCTGCAAAAAGCCAAGGATAAAGCGGGTGCTCTGCAGACCTTACGTAAAAGTTTTGGATGCATAAACAAGCATCTGGGAATGGGGAGTTTTATCTTCTTCTGCATTCATATAATTCTGAAAGTCCTGAAAGGATTTGGTAAAGCAGCAGCAAAGTAGGAAGCCTTCCCCATTTGATCAACTAAGAAAAACAGATGACAAGTGTTGACAAGTGTTGACAAGCACATCGCCATAATACCACAATGCAAAAAACGCGAAAGCCATAGTTCAATTCTTGCTATTAGGCAGCCTTACTTGAGCATTCAGCACATCTATCCAGATGCTAGGACATTATACAAAACTACATTCATCTTAATACACTTTGTGCCTTAAGGAGATGTGACACCCATAAATCTAAGTAATGCTGGGCAATAAAGATTTAGTGTTAAACTATTTTTTTAAATCATCATAGCTGATTTTCAAAAATATGCACATTCCGTTTGTGCGCCTAGTTTGCACATGCAGTTACAACTACACGTGTAAAACTGCCAATTTGTATTTGCAAACAATCAAGATGCAGGCCTCACCACTTGCACACAAAAATCTGATTTGTCCATGCAATCACTAATTATATAGACTAATTAAGCAAGAAATTCCACATATGCTTTTGAAAGTCAGGCCGTAGGAGCATATCTTAAATGCTCAAGCCACCAAAAATAATTATAGCTAAAAATACTCTCCACAAACTACATCGCTATGTGAAAGCTTCTTCAAAGATTTCAATGATTTCTAGGGTGCAAGCAGGTGCAATCCCCCAGCACAATGAGGTCAAGGAGATAGAGCATCTCTGGACTTTGAACCTCCGAGTTTGTGTGGTTGCCCCTGAAACTTATTTGAACATTATCTTCTAAATAAACTGCCAGTTAATTGTTTACCTATTTTGAGAATGCCCCAGGGAGTTTCCAACAAATTAAATACATTGTCTTAAAGCAGGAGAAATCTGCACTGAATTGCTGCCTCTGTTTAGAATTAGATATTTAGAATTTACACCTATAAACTCCTGTCTCTGATAAGGACGTATTGCCACCTAGTGGATTACTTACATTTACTTCTCAGATATACTAATTACCACTAGATGGAGACTAAAAATAAGCCATTACTAGTGAAGTAACTGGATTCTGAAAGTCCTACAGCTAAGATTTTCAAAGTAGCTTAAGGGAGTTAAAATGCCCCAAAATCGATTCAAACTTAAGCCTGGGCACCAACTCCCTTCATCTCCTTTGAAAATCCTGGTCTGCATGACTAGGAGAACGTCTGCATACAAGACCATTTAAGCCAGCAAACTCTATAGGGTGGATGCAGTTATATTGGTATAGAAGTGCTTGTACCAGATCAAGTGAGTCTACACTAAGGTTTTTCTCCAGCATAGCTATATCAATAATAAAAAATAAATAAATAAATAAATCAATCAATCATGCCCATAGCTATGATGGCAAAACTTAGTATAGACCAGGTCTAGGGCACTTTTTTTTTTTTTTTGGGGGGGGGGGGGGGGGAGATAAGAATTCTTCCTGAAAGTGGAATGCCCTGCTCCTTCAGTGAACTTTTTTTTACTGCATTGCTCTTCATAACTTCTACACTGAAGTATTATTTCAATTCACTGGCAACCTCAAAACAAAGGAAGTTTGTCAATGAAAAAGAAATGCAACCTGGTCTTGTGGGGTAAGAGAAAGAAAGGTACTTACTGCCCACAGAGTTCATGGGAAGCCCAGGAGATGAGAAACTCATCTGATCGACATCTGTAGCTAATAAGAAAAAAAAATTGTTTAGGCACTTGCATTTATTTAAAATAGAAATTGCAATATTTAATTTTGAAAGTTAAAATAAATGCATGTTTACACTCATATGATGAAAAGGGGGGACGGACAGATGGACATGTTAGACAGTTGCATATAAAGGTTAATTTCAATTTTGTTATATCTGAGAAAACAAATTTCAGTATTAATTTTTTCCTCTCTAAATCCCGCTAAAATTGACATAGATCTCCAAATTATAGAGACACTACACACATGTATGCTGCCATGTTGTATATGCATCCATGCATGGGTATAAAAATATTGTTTAAAATATTGTAACATTAACTTGATATTTCGAGACTTTTGAGTGCTTATTTATGCAACCTGAACATTCTTGTAAATGTAGCTTTTTGGGTGGAGTTTTCTAGATTCTTATTTTTTAAATAAAAATATGAAGAGTATCTTTACTCTACTATGTTGCTAACTTACAACAAGCAGCTAAATTCCATAATCTCAACTATATAGTTTACCACCTGTGAAAGTGCATTGTAATCCCAAATTTTCAGAAGTCATGAGTCATACTCCAAAAGGCATGACACTGGCTTAAAAATTATGATATTAAAATGAATATATTTGTGGGATTTTTATATGCCTGGTTTTGAGACTTTGGAGGGAAGCCACTAACCCTTAAAATGTTTGCAACCATTTCTGGTTCAATTTTGAACCTTACGTACACATACAGTACTGAAATGTAGCTGGAAGGGAGACTGCACTTACCCTACTAAACCCAGAATGCAGTCTCAAGCAGACATGGCTGCAATGCTCAGTTGTGCCTGATTCATGTTTTCAAGCTTCTGTTTAAATATCTAGAAATTTAGTCAGGAGCTGGGGTTTGAATAAAAACACTAAGTATCACAAGACTTGCACAAAAATCTGAGAAATGACAAAATTACTAGAACTCCTGCTCCCATGAATTTCAGGAGGTCCTTAGGAGTTAAGTTTGCCCTTCTGAAAATTTAAGAAGTTGTACAGAGCAGTCTTAAACCTTACAGAACGTAGCAGCCCACCCTAACCATTTCACACCATCAATATGCCACACATGCATGCACAATCTTAACTGTACTCTGAGCTTACTAAAAATATCAAAATGGACTTAGTACACATTCTGTGAGAGGGTCACAGCTTAATCATATGCAAACCAAATGTTACCAGAATAATCAATTGTGGCTACTTCAATGCAAGTTTAACTTTCTGCAGTAGAAAGTGCTGGGCTTGAAGTATTCAAAGGAAGCTCAACAATTCTTTCACATGGAGAAAAGTATTTCACTCTCTTTACTAATAACTTAGACAACTGAACCAGTTTTACTCCAAGTTTGCAAAAACAAACAAAAAACCCGCCTTTGGGCTGAGACTAAGACTGGAAAATTTCAGCAAGTTATGAGCCTCTGGAAACAGGTTGGGTGAAAACAAAGTTATGCAACTGTAAGTACTATAGCAGACAATGCCACTCTCCTGATGATAAACATACAAGCACAAATACACAGTATATTTAGTTTGTCACCGTCATGTATTTTTAAAAGTTTATTCTTCAGACCTTAAACAAAAAGAAAGTTACCTTTACTGTATTTATTCATGTCATTTTATTAATATCTCAATGTATCAAGAGACACTAGCACTAAAGTTAGGATTTTTATTTAAGCAATTTTATTTTATCCATCCCCTTTAAGAGATTTCTATCTTCCATACCCACATGTGCTATTGTTTCAAAGCGTTCAAAGCTTGTTAAAGCATTCGTTTCTCTAGTCAGATAACAGGCATGTGTAACTATGTTTTCATCAGTTTGCAAAGAATTCCTAAACTCTAGGCTCCATCAGCTTTAAATTCTACATATTAACCTCTGAAATGGGTCAGCTCTAGAAATGGCAGAAGGGGTCAAGAAGATGAGATCCAAACAGGGTCTGGAGCCCCCTTCAAAAGGATCCTTATCAGAAAAGAGATCCCCTTCAAAACACTGCATAATGCAGGGGCCCTCTCCCAACATTTGATCAGCAGCTGCACCAGAAGTAGTTTCCCTCCAGCACAAGGAAGCCCTGAGCGTGTATCAGATATAGAAGAAGATTATGCAGTTGGGAGAGGAAAAGAGGATCCAAGGTTCGAGATGGGTCTAACTCCAGACAGGAGCCCTAAATTTGGAGAAGTTTACATCTAGGAAGGACCCATCTATAAGAAATAAGTTCAGTTGTGATCATAGATCAGATAAAGCCTTCTATTCTCACCTTAGAAATCACTATCAACAGAGATTTGTGTTTTGAAAAGCATGTCCAGGATTCCCAGGCATTGTGTCATATTCTCCCCCCCTCCCCCGTTATACTTCCTATATTTTACCTTTTCATTATGGTCTGGATATACAGGTTTGTGACTCTGCTTTTGTAGGGTTATCATTTGAATTTGTCTCTTCCTCACATCTCCATGATCTCCCAAGGCCAGCAAGCCGGAGAATCTCAAGAGTATCAGTTTTCTTGCTAGTAGATTATGTCCCATATCTACCCTTAAGACCAAAAACAATGCAGCAATATACAACACTACATTCCTAAACCACAGAACTCACTCCTGGCAGCATACCTTCAGAGCACAATACAAGGGTCTGTCTTTGGCCAAGTATCTCCCGCATTTTATCTTCCTATTTTTCCAATTTATTCCCTGGTGGACTAAAACAATTGAAGAAAGACAGTATTGCTGCTTCTGGTGGGTGTTTATACATCTGTTTGTAATGTGAAATGTGTCCAAATGCTACAGTAATGAGGTACACTACAGCTACAAATAAATGTTTAAGCATTTACAACAGACCATTCTTGTAGGAAACAGCGGATGTGCACTGTGGGCAGAGCACTGTAGTTATACTGCCCTTCATTCCCTACTTTACTCTAGCTTCACTTATCAAAAATGTTTTGTTTATACCCCTACTTTGTCTTAGTACATGGAATGAGAACAGAGATAACATACTATATGACTCAGCAGTCATGGACCAAAAAGTGTTGAGATGAAGACTATTAGTGGGAGCTTAGGGTTCTCAAAGGCATCCTGCTACACTCCAGTGGGAGACAAGAGACATTTTACTGCCGAGATCTTCTGAGTATTCATTTATATCTGAGTTTATTCTCGCTGGCATTCTGATACCAATATTTTGGAGCACTGCTTGGTGATACTGCACTTTCAGTCTCAATGATCACATGCACATGTAATGTTGCATATTTTTCCAAGTTTTCTAGATACATTTAATATAAACTATGTTTTTTTCTACCTTGTGTCCCCCCATCTCCTCTCAGTGACTGAAGTGTAAGCCTATGAACGTGCACTAACCATACTGTTACCTTGTTACCTATAAACTAATTTAATACATATCGATTTATGTTAGATGACTGGGAAGAGTTTCATCTAAGACCATCTCCTGTTACAGTTGTTTGTGTATCTTCATATACTGCTGAATTGTAACATGAAAACTAAGCACAAGTGTAAAAGTGACAATTTGCTGAAGATGTTGGAGGGGTAAGTGCACACTAATATTTAAATTGGCACAGGGACAACTCCTTTAGCTTTCAAAAAGGCTAAAGTAATGGGTCAACAGATGGCCATCTGTAAGTTACCTGCTGCTGTTTGCAGGCGGAGGGGTCAGCTGCCTTCTGAGTAAGTCAGATGGCAGAGAACAGTCTCAGTTAGAAGTGGTCAGCAACACAAGGGAAATGACATCTGAATAACTGAATCACTTAAAGCAGTAAGCTATACCTGCAAACATCTGTAATAATTTATCGAGTTTCATTCTACAATACGCAAGCTTACTTGATTAAATTAAAACTACCCCTCTTACAAGACAAATGCAATGAGAGGTATGCATTTCTTTAAGGATCTTTGTTTTAGATTTTCAAGTCCACAAGTTTTATGGGTTATTCAGTTTAATGCCACAATGATATTGCTCTCCTAACCTTCAAATATAACCTTAAATAGTTTGTTACAATGATAATTATGGTTCGTAGTAGATTTCCTTGAACACTGAGGCGAAGGTACTGTGTGCACTCTTGTTCCATCTAACAAGTTTAATGATGTACAGCAATCACATTACTGCTGAAAATACTTTACACATAGTAGTACAACAAAATTAGTCCTGCTCAGCAATTGGACTACATGCCAAACTTATATACACAGAAAATCTGCAGGTTTTCTGTATAACATATCAAAAATTAAAATGTTTAACATTTAGAGCAAAATTTCTATTCTTGTACAATTAGCATAGTGATGTTCAGAGCAAAACAAATTCCTGATATTGCTTTTAAAATCATAATAAATTATGCACTTTAAAGTTTCAATTTCAATAATGTTTTATTATTCTCTCCTGTATACAAGCACAAATTATACTCCACTTTCTCAAGAAGTGTTGGATTTTAAGCATGTATCATTTATACTAAGTTAACAAAAAAAAACACAAAACTCCATTTTCAACACAAAGCTCCTAAATATACAAGATTGCTCGTTCTTCCTCCCCCTCTCTGTACTCCTGTAATTCATTACATGCAACATGCTTAACTTCTAAAAAATGGCTTAGCTAAGAAGGAATGAGGTGGAGAAGATATGGATTTATAGACAGTTGAAGTTTTGGAAACAGGTTTGCTCTAAAAGATGACAAAAAGGACAAAATAGCTCCTTGATTATGAAGAGCAGCTGTTGCCAATCCAACTACTTACCCTATGACCTTTTCTCTGGCCAATAAGCGAACAGTGCCAATTGTTTTCTTGTATTATATACTGTTTACAAGCCCAAGTGGCATAAAAGGAATTAATAATTTAGCTCATGGAGCTGATGACCTTTATTACGGTACCTCCTATTTGCTGAACAAAAATCAGAGCAAAGAGCTGCCTTTAAGCCACAGGGTTGCTTTAAGCGTTTCTCACTTTACAGCCTAATTGGGTACCATAACGTAAATCAATTATTTCTCCTGTTTTAAGCAGCAATACCATCTATTCTTAAACTGCTAGATTTCCAGCTTCCCTTGTATTAGGCCAGGCCTTGTTCTTCAAGTTTTACAGCTGTATAGTAAACATGTTGATGAAGAAAAGCTTGGTGAGCATTGCAGGATTAGGGCCAACTGGTAACACAAGAAAAGGTTATGCTATTTTGAACTTCTCTTGACCTTTGATTGCCCTTGTCCCTGCTTATGCTAATCAAAGGGATATATGGAGGCTACTCATAGAAATGAACTTAGCCTGAACCTGTGACATAGCATTGGACTTTGAAGATCTCAGCTCTGAGAGTGTCTTTAGTAATGCTACATAAGGTCATCATCTTTCTAAGTGTAGAGAGGCTATGGTAGTTAGGACACAGCACTCTGAGCAGATGTTGGGTATTTCTACATCAGCAGGCAAAACAGCATGCCAGTTACACTGTCCCCCTCTCACAAAGGGAGGCCCAGAATGTTGAAAATTTACAAGGATCTCACACCTACATCTGTATTATGCATCTGTGGTTTGGCAAAGAGACTCCCACACACCAGGAATCAATGCAGGAATCCTAAGTATTGATAGCAACAGGAAGGCAGTTAAGATGCCAACCCTTCTGGAATATAGAATGTAAACAAATGTTTAAATAGAAACATTCCAACCATACACACTGCTAAAGTGGAAATATGCAACAGTGTAGCAGCCCAAGGATATCTTAAGAGCTGAAGTTGACGCGCACACACATATCCCACCATGATGTAGGCCAGGGTATCTAGTCTCGCCTGATAAATATAAAGACAAGTGATAATTTGGGTTATTTTTCACTACATGATAAGCTTTTTGCATTACCTTCCACTAATACGGGATATCTCAGAGCCAGGCTTACTTCCAATTTATGAACATAATGGAAAGGAAACAGATCCATAACAGGTTTGACACACCCCATAATGGGTGTAGAAGTATATATCTACACTTTGTTCTTGAAATTATGTATTGCATTGGAATGCAAATGAGATAAAAGCTACAGGGCTACTGGCTTCACTGGAGCTTAGTACAGAAGCTATGGCCCAGACTTTCTGAAGTGTGCAGTACCTCACTGAACATTTTGGGTCCTTAGCACTTTTGACGTTGTGACCACTGCGCCACCTAAGTAGGAGTAGTTGGGAAGTGCGCTCTTTTGAAAGTTTGGCCCACACGTGCAAATGCTCTGTGTTTTGACTTGGTCATCACTTGATATAACAAATCAAAAACAGAGCTGCTATGGGTTTGAGTTAAATTAGTAATACTATATCTAAGTGCCCTCTAATTAGGGACTTGTGTAGTCCACAATTCTGCAGAATATGCTACATTTGTTTTCTAGAATCAAAGCTTTCATTTAAAAAGTTAAGCCACTAGCCATTATGGTTGCCACAAGAACTTTCAACTGTGTCCTCAGTGTAAATCAATGCAAATTCAGTCATTTATCACCACAGACAACGCGAAATAGTCACTCTGAGATGTGCCCTGGGCATTCAGCTATATGGATTGAGCTCTCTGAAACCCTATTAGGATAATTCAAATCTAAATAGTTAAATATTTCACTGCTGATCATTTTAGCATAAACACCCACTAATTTTCTTCCTCTGTAAATTGGAGGCGATACTAATGATGTTGCAGATGGCAGGTAATATACAGACATGTAAAGCACTTCCCCAGATTTCTCAGCAATATTTGTATTCATGGCCCACTAAGTGATTACTATTATGTTATCTTAATAGCAAGTCTTACCAGATGACTTCCTGTAGAAGTCAGTTACTTAAATATTTCATGGCAAGGAAATGGTTCAACAGTGATTTTTGTATCCATTGATCATGAACATGTGGACTCAAATATAGTGAAGTGTCACATGCCAGGAAATATAGATGCAGGATTCAGTCTCTTCATGCACTCATAGAATTTAAGGCAAAAAAGGACCATTAGATCTGGTCTTACCTCCTATATGTCACAGGACATTAAATTTCACCTAGTTACCCTTGTATTGAGCCCAATAACTTGTGTTTGGCTACAGCGTATCTTCCTGTAAGGCACCCAGTCTTGATCTGAAGACATCAAGAAATGGAGAAACCACTGCTTCCCTTTGTTGTTTGTTCCAATGGTTAATCAAGCTCACTGTTAAATTGCGCCTTGTTTCTAAACTGAATTTGTGTGGCTTTAACTTCCAGCCACTCCCTTCTAACTATATTGAAAGGGAGGGTAGTTTCAACACCCTATGTTGGGAACACAGGCTTTAAAAGATTTGGGAAAATACCATAAAATCTTTGAAAGCAATTAGCTTTGCAGCCATTACAAAATACTCTGTTTGTAAAACACCTACTATCACTGCACTAAATAGGATTTTCACAAAGAGCATAAGCCAACATTAGGGTATCAATCAGCCATAGTTAGCTATTCAAGAAATGTGTGCAAATCCAAGTTAAGCCCTCTTTGGTAATCTAGTAATAGTACAACATGATGCCATGCAGAACATACAAGTAGTTCAGATCACAAGTAAGCCCAGCATTCCCACCTGTCTTGAGGGCAGGGGACTAGACTAGAAGACCTCGAGGTCCCTTCCAGTCCTACAATTCTATGCCATGAGAGCAAGACTAAGCATAATAAAGTAAGAGCATATGCAGCCCTTAGGGGCATTAATGGAGCTAGCACACTCCATCTCTGTGGGGATCAAATGCCCCACTGATTCAGCAGCACCCTAAAGCCACTGTATGGAATGGCACTGATAAGCTGTGGTAGGAGACATCATCAACCAGAGGGAGAGGAAGCCATTAGCCATGCAAGGAGCTCTGGAAGACCTTCCTCTCCTGATTCCAAAATAATCAAGCAAAAGGCATCTACGGCCAAAGGAGAGTTAGCAGACATTTCATGAAGTTTAAGACTTGTAATATAATCTGCATCCCATCGATACCTACTAGAATACTGCTCCTGCACTAATCCTTCTCTGGACGGGAACAAGAACAGTTACATCTAGTACTTACTAGGAGGTGGATCATGTTCTGTGGAAGACTCTCGACAAAACCCTACAAGGGGAAAAAAGTAAGTATCAGCACTGAATGTTTTGTTTTTGTCTTTTAAAACGGATACATCTTACTTACTGCCACTGTGAAAAGGCTGAGCAACTCACCTCCGCTTTTAACAGTTTAAACCATTATGCATATACAACATTAAACCAGAATTAAAGTAATAGTTGCAGAAGCATTACACCTTCTAGACTCCAGATAGACAATGCTGCTGTAACTCAACTTTATACATGAAGATCCGGCTGCTGAATCACATCAAGTATCAAATAGTGATGCTTAGAGGACATATTACACCATATTTAGGCTACATATCAGTTACCCATTTAGACACAACCATTCTTCATATTAAAACACAGTGAAATACTATTTCTTGGGAAAGAAATCCATCCACACACACCCCTCTACCTCGATATAACGCGACCAGATATAACACGAATTCGGATATAACGCGGTAAAGCAGTGCTCCGGGGGGGGGAGGGGCTGCGCACTCCGGTGGATCAAAGCAAGTTCGATATAACACAGTTTCACCTATAACGCGATAAGATTTTTTGGCTCCCGAGGACAGCATTATATCGAGGTAGAGGTGTATATGATATGATGCATCCGTGCAAATTTGCAAGGTAACTGAGGGGGGCCACAAAGTTTCCTCTGCTGATTCAAGTGAGTATGTGACAATTTAATCTGTCCCCATAGTCATAGTCCAGTGACAGCCACTGGGAATGTGCTGTTACAATAAATTCAGATTGTGTGTCTGGTACATTGCAGAACTACACATCTTGTTAGAACTGCTGTTATGTATCTGAACACAGACCCATTAAAGCCTGCATGTCTGTAGTCCCAAGAGTACACATCAGGGATTACACAACCCTTCTCCTCAATTATTTTCCAGAAAGATAAGGAGCAAGATGGATGCTACTGCATTGAAATATTGTATTGATAGAGACACTTATCAGACCATATATATAGTGCCAAGTATGGAATCCAAAACATTTCCACCTACTTAAGATACTTCTTCCCATGAAATTTCTTCTTTGATTAAAATTGCCACATCCTGAGAGACAGATGGGGAATAATTTACAAGTTCAAGTTATTATTTATCTCCACTCCCAGTCAGTCAATAAACATATTAATTGGGACGGGGGAGGGAAACAGAAGGAGTTTTGAAGAGCAGAACTCTAAATGATTACAAAAATGTTTTCTCTTTGTGAATTTTCTCCACAGATGACTAAATAATGTAATGCAGGCTATTTTTTGTAAATCTCATTTTAGCCTCCTCCCAACTCATCATGCCCTAAAACTAAAACACTAATGTCCTCAAGCAACATGTCAAAAAGAATAAGAGCAGTGCTGCTAAGTCTTGTTTAAATCATGTGGGAAGTCGTAAGGATTTCTCATACAATTTCCATAATCCATCTTTTAATCTCCTAGCCAAAACCACTACTTTATTTCCCTGGATAATTATTCTTTAAATAGAACAAGGCACGTACGCCACAATGAAAAGCTTACAATAAGATAGGACACAATTTAGTCTCCACTATAACATCTAGCTAGACCTAGTTCTTTCATAGTAGCCTTTAGATATTAATATTGTTTGCTTTTTCAAAAATTCTAGCACTTTACAAAGTTTCAACCAAGCCAGTCAGAATGTGCTAAAAGCCATGCTCCACTGAAAAACAACAATTTGGGATAAAAATTCAATATTCTGCAACCAAAATATCTCAATGGTGCTAAAACGTTCCCAGTATCAACACAGCCACCTAACTAGTTTATTGCAAATCAGTGACACCATTACCTGTTAAATAGACTCTCTAAGGCAAGCCTTATATACACACACTCTTCTACAGCTTTCCAATATTACTGGAACCCTTCCTACTTTATTGTTGGTCTTCCCAACACAAGTCTTTCAGGCTTCTATTGTTAAAGGGAGAAGCTTACATTAAGAGTTCAGCTACCCTGGTATGGGGATTGTGTGATAGACAAGGAGAAGTGTCAAGGGAAATCCAATTGTTGTCACCACCTACCTCTCTGCCTACTTTCCACCATGTTTACAAATGGTATTAGCTCCTGCCGTGTGCAATTCCAAAAGCACTTTGTCTTTGTGGCTCATTCCATCCACATCTGCCTTCTGCTATTATCTCATGTTTGTAGGATGCCATCTCTGTCATTAGCTTTT
>NW_020664589.1:16775208-16797422 GCF_002925995.2 Terrapene triunguis
TGTGTGTGATGGGAGATGGCCCAAGCATCCTGAGAAACTAAGTCCTATTAATAGCTTGAAACAAGAGGTATTGCAGAATGGCAGTGTCCTCAAAAAGACAAGGAGGCAGTTTAACAAGAGGCAGGAAATAAATATTTGTATTATTCATGGCGGGCAATTGAGACTGGCATACTACCTGGGCATACAGTAAGAGGAAATAAAAAAAAAAAAAGTATCTTATTCAGGGATACATTCAAAGCTTCCAGCAATTAAATCTGTAAGATGCTCATTTGCAAAGCATCTAAATGCAGCACAAAATCTATACTACCTCTGATTAAAAATCTAGAAAAGAGCCAACCAGTCTAAATACACAGACAATTTCAAACTAATCCAGCAGAGCCACCCATCAACTGAAATGGTCAATCTCCCACTGGTACCAAGAATCAGAAAAAAGAATAAGATGTAAACAAAAAAAAATCCTCCCTCCTCCCCCTAGATAAAGTGGTCAGAAGTAATCTGGCTAAAATAAAAATGACTTCCAGCATGTGCTAAACAAAGAACTCTGGTGCACCTCCAGGTCTCTGTATGGAAGGAGTCTTGACCCCAGTTCAGCCCTTACTGAACATGGAGATACCATAGAGAACTGAGGGTAAGTCTACTATGCAGATGGGAGCAACCCCCTGCCCAGTTAGACTCTAGCAGGGCTCAAGCTAGTGTGCTAAAAATAGTAGTGTGGATGTTGAGACTCTGGCCAAGAGTCAGGTTTAGCCATCAAAGCTCAGGCCCAGAGGGTTGGTCAGTGAGCTTGAGAGCCCAAGCTGCTACCCGAGCCACATTGACACTGCTATTTTTAGCACACTAGCTCAAGCCCTGCTAGTGCACCTCTGTCTACCTGCGCTGCAAGGCTTGCTCCCACCTGGAATGCAGAAATACCCTGACTGAGCCAAGCAACTGTAACTACTAAGCACAAATGGAGGAACTCTCAAGTAACCAGGCCTAATAAGTTATAATAGGATTCAGTACTACTACTTAGCTCCCTGAATCATACCCTGACACACTGCAAGCTGCACAGCTTGCACCTGGTGGGCATTACAGATTCCCTTGCTCCCATCTGAGGAACGGAGCAGTTATGTTCTGCAATTATGTGACCTACCCAGAATTTAAAAAATAAAAATAAAACAGATAAAAGTATTTGTTCTCCAAGAAAAAGCCCCTTTTGATAGTCTCCCTGATGCTCAGTGCCCTCTATCTTAGTCAATTGCCGGTTACACCCCTCAGCACCAGGTACAGTACTATTACCCTGTGTAATAGCACAAGCTACTCTGTAGCAAGGAGAAATTAGAGAGATTCTTACAGATCTAGTGACAAATTTTCATTCGAAGACAAGGAAAGAACTTTACCCGGAATGGATAAGAGCCACTACTCACTATTACTTCAAACAGACAGATTGCTGTGGAAGAGGAGCCCAGAGCTTTGGAAACTCATTAGCAGAGAAACAAGACAATGGGATCAGTTTCTCTCCTCCTGCTGTTCTCATACCTTATCAATGGGCTCCCCTCGAAGTATCAATGGGTTAACCCTCACGTAGCCACCCTGAACGGTTACATACTTAGTTTTTACATGCAGTGCCTCAATATAGAACAGACGTTGAAGTATGAACTGAAAACCCTGTAATTCTATTTGTTTTTTTATCAAATGAATTTATGCTTCAGCTGCATCCATTTTGAATGTGAGATGCTCTCTGGGTTAATTGGGTTATTAGAAATAAATGTATGCACACTAATCCTTCCAATTTCCTGGTTAGTCATTAATGCCTACAGCACTGTACCCATCTCCTTGTTTCAAGCTAAGGAAATGCATTGTATGGCAACAAAGACATACCACATCTTTAACCTTTCACCCTAAAGGCTTTCAAGTCAGAAACAGAATAACTTAATCATACATATGAAATAATCCCAGGGGAGATTTTTGTTGTTTTGTTTTAAAGATTATAAAAACCTGGCAAGTAGTACTAGGGCAGCAACCAAACATGCTTAAAGTTTTTTTGTTTGTTTGTTTGTTTTTTTTAAAGATCCAGTTATGTTTCAGCTTTTATTTATCCTGGAAATCACAAGGTATATACTATGTTCATATCAGAAGTAAATGTCATCCACAGCAAATTTGCCTCTGCTGGTAAATAGAAGCCAGTCTGTAGCTCAACACCCCGAATGTACATTAGAGAAGACTTCTCAGACAGCATCGCTCCTCACCTGAAAAAGGAGTGAGGATCTACGGGTGAAATATAGGGTCATATATGAAATATTTTACATTTACTGAATATAGAAACTTCCACTACATGATCTCAAAGCACTTTATCACATTAACGAATTAAGCCTCAAACACCACAGGAGGGTAAATTATCCCCATTTTAAGAGAAACTTAGGCATGGAGACTCCTCTATGGTCACATAGCCAGTCTGACAGAACTTGAAACAGAGCCCACATCTTCTGGTTCCCACTCATGCACTATAAGCGCAAGACAATTTTCCCTCCCATTTAAAAAAAAAAGTGGGAACATCCTTTCCCTAGGTACACAGAACAAACCCTCCCATTAATAATTAAGCCCAGAGCAATGATGGTCTTGACAATTGGAAAAGAAATCTCACGCAGAAACTTCATATAATTTTATACTCCACCATGGAACACAGACATGATTTTAAATTTAAGGAATCTTTCAAATATTGAGATCCCAGTGTTTACTGGATCTCAAATACTTAAGGTTCCATTTTTAAATATTAAATAGATCTCTCTTATTGTGCATGTGGCAAGAATTTAAAGTAACTACTAATGCTGTCGTTTCTAAAACAATAAATCCTTCCCTGTAAGTTTTATTTTTTTATTTATTTAAATTCTTACTAATGGAAATATCTTGAACTGGTATTGCTGCTGCTTTGATTTCCCCTCCACCCCCCACTTCCTGCCCACATACGGTGCGGAAACCCTTATTAAGTCATCACTCAGTACTACCATTAAGATATTTCCTCTTTATGAAGCTGTATCGTTCATTTGAAAACTGACCTAAAGGTCAATCTTTCAGGCTTCGAACCAGCCAGCAATTGAAGTAAATGGACATAGGCATGTTCATTAACTGCTACTTATACCCAGAATACATTTTCAAATATTATACTTCTGGTTAGTAATGAAGCACTCTTAGTTTAGCCAATTACAGTCAGTGGAAACACTCCCATTGAAGTCAACGGACTTTGGATCAAGTACATACATTTTTGTCCTATCTGAAAAGCCAAAATTGGCTTCCTAACCAAAAGTGGTGGATAATTCCAAGAGAGCTTAGTCAGTTTCGAGCAGTGGTTTATCTTTCAATCATTTTGTTTACTTTATCTTGTAAAATGCTATGGAACAACAATGGGTAATCCTGTCTTTGTGTTTATTCTCTGCACTCAACATTGTAGGAGGAGAGGGAGAGGGTTATTCCACAGTCCACATTTGTTCTGATTTTTTTTCCTGGTAATCAACTCAAATGCTTTGGAGCCTTTTACCTTACAGTTCAAGGATGGAATCACACGCTCACATGCAATTTCCTCTCCTAATTTGTTCCTTAAAAGGAGTCAGATTAATCACTCTATAAGAACAAAATGAGAAGACTTTCTTCCCACTGAACCACTCACTCCTTCACTCTTCATCACTGTCACATTTCACAGATGGCCTGTGTTCCGCTTGACCAACAATGTAGTTCCAAGGCTTGTCATCTGAGCATAGGCCCAACTACCCCTCCTCTGAGGGACTGCTCTGACCACAAATTGTGTCCAAACCTAAGACATCTTTCTTCATTTACCAAAAAAACCCCCACCACATAACCTTAATCCTGCTGTGATTTCTCATTTATTAGCCGGAGTAAGGAAAAACTAACTTTGTGCTATGAAAGAGGTGGGCAATGTCAAAGAATGAGCCTTAATGGAAAAATTAGAAAGTATGAAGAGACACAAGAATAAAGACAGTCTTTTGAAACATACATGCCTTTATTTAAATGACTCTTGGCTAGGAGACAACTTCAGTCATAACTGATTCAAAATGAAATGCAGATGGATTAGCCGGTGTTATAATTTACTTAAGTTATAGCTTATAGTTTTTATATGAACTTTACTTTGTAAACATTTCACAAAGGAACACTCCTTCCATTCTGTCAGTCTATTCCCCCACCTCGTCAAAATATGTATCCAACATAATTCTCCTCTTTAGCAGAGCAAGTCAGCCATATCTGGCCCTCAAGTCCATCAATTCAAGCACTAGGCTCACATTGCACAACTTGTTTCATTCACTTCATTTACTGTAATTTTATTCCTCAAATAATCTAAGGGCAGGCTCTAGAATTGGACAGAGAACAAAATATAGTGTGTGGAGAAACAGCCCATCAAGTTCTAGACTGTCCTCTGACCAATCCCATGATGAGTGGGAAAACAGGTTAATATGTAACGTTGCAAAGGCCACAGTTCTATATAAAGGAGAGGACAACTACAACCCTTTTGAAGAGAAGAGTGGCCCTTTAAGAACAGATAAATCAGCATTATTTTGCAAAACCAACAGGTTTAATATATTCCTTTCAAGCCTTATTCCATAGTACTGAGTATGCAGGGCCGGCGCACCCCATTAGGCGACCTAAGCGGTTGCCTAGGGCACTAACATTTGGGGGGCGGTGACCACGGCGGCCGGATCTTCGGCCGCCCCAGTTGTTGGCAGTATTTCGGGGGCAGGACCTTCCGCCGCCTAGGGCGGCAAAAAAGCTGGCAGCACTCCTGTGAGTATGCAAAAGTTCTTAGCATCTATAGTCTAAAATACCATCTATATGCCTTTGTGTAGAAAGATATGACCTACGTAAAAACATTGTTAGTCAGACGTTCTACCTAGTAAAAGTCAGTATAGTAACTTTGTAGCAAAACACTCATTCTTATTCATTTAAAATATTTATTATGAAGAGCTAAAACTCCAAGGAGCAACTGTTGCTCTTTACTATTCAGTATATCCCATAAAGAAGCTATAGAAAAAAGTGCCAACTCCCAAGTGAGAGTTTTAAAATTTGCCATCTTTTGGAATGTATGCACACACTTGGGCTCTGTCCCTGAAGATAAAAACATTTTCATTTAGAAAGTTATCGATGCTGGATGGTAACATCTCATAACTGACTACACAATCAGTTTTAAATCAAGCCATTTAGGTTATTCAAAAGCAGGGGTTCTCAAACTGAGGGTCGGGATCTCTCACGGGGTCGCAAGGTTATTACAGGGGGATTGTGAGCTGTCAACCTCTACCCCAAACCCTGCTTTGCTCCAGCATTTATAATTGTGTTAAATATATTAAGCGTTTTTAATTTATAAGGGGGGGGGTCACACTCAGGCTTGCTATGTGAAAGGGGTCACCAGTAAAAAAGTTTGAGAGCCACTGTTCAAAAGCGTGCCAGATTTTTTTCCTTGCTGTTTATTCTAATTAATTGTTGGAGGTACTCTACTTTTAAGAGCCATCAAAAACAGTAAATGCAATATAAACTGAAATCTAAAATTAGTCTGATAAGCCTTTCACATAGAAAATGTTGGTAGAAATATTCCTCTTTAAATAACCATCCACATTGTGTGTTGCATCAATACATATTTCCATTGTCCCTTAACAGTAGTGAATATAATACAATAGAATAGAATACTAATTTGATCTGTTACTGTGACTAAAAAATGAATCAAGGATAAAAAAACCAAACTGACTTTACATTCCACATAACATCTGTTTCAGAAATTGCTCGAGCAGGAAGACAATCTAACTTTTACGATATAATCTAATCAAGAGCCACAGGAAGGTTTATGATGCACTTACAATTATTTTAACAGAAATGCTGTAGGGGTAGGAATATGCAGCATCAACATGATTCAGCACACTGGACACATGATTTAGAGCATTTTAATAAGTGCTGGGAACCAAAGAAGAAACAACCTTGCTGGATTTCTTAAAACAAAGCTCATCTGAAAACTGCTACATTAAGGCAGGAGGATGTTAAAGCTTAAGTACAAAACCTGAACTCCTTAGATCCTTGTTTCAGCGGGGCAACCTAGGAGCAATCCTATAGCAACTATGCATGGAAGAAAGTGTTTAGCAAGGAAACAGTCTAATTTAAAGCTTACAAGTGGGACAGCAAGTTTTCATGGGAGCACTGGTTACAGTTCAATAGTTAGAGGTAAAATGAGATTTGCACCTAAGATGGGATTCAACCACTTTATGTATGAAGACTACAGAGTAGCCTCCCCAAAATTACAGCTTTTAGAATACAAAATGAATTTTCTGGGAATTTACAAGTAAAACTTTCATTATATATAAAACTCACCAAAATATCATGCATTGGCTATATTTGAAGTGGAGACTTTTTTGTTTTTAAGGATCAATGGTCATCTTTGGTTGCTAGTCTTCATAAACTAAATTTTCTTCATAAGCAACTGCCTTCTTTCAAAATGGCTGCCATTTTCTCTTGTTTTCAATAGGATTGATGCTACAAATGCAGGATTCCCTCTTTCAAACAAGCCACCACTTTTTATTACTAGCAATAAGGGTGAAGCCAAAACCCACTTAGGGAAGATGCAGTCATGTGATACCACTGGGGGGGGGGGGGGGGGGGAGAAATGAAAATATATATTTATGCCTGTATCTGTAATTTTCACTCCATGCATATGAAATGGGGTTTTTGCCCATGAAAGCTTATGCCCAAATAAATCTTTTAGTCGCCACTGGACTCCTCAAAGTTATTTTAATCTAAGATGGGGTTAAACATTTGTGCACTAATTACAGTTGTACAAGTTATTGCATGGCATCACTACAGAGTGAAGTTTAATGTTGTTGAGGTCCCTTAACTGTGTTTCCATACTTTGACTATGTTTGTCTTTAAATTTAATCTTAAATCTGAATATCTTGTGTTTGTAAGGCTTGTTTTTAAGACCTAAAACATTCATACAATGTTTTTATCCTTAATTTATTGATCTATACTCAACTGTAACTACTATTTAATGTAGTTTTTATCTGGGAATAGTTCTAGATTATGAGGGAGGAGCAACAGAGGGTCCTGTGGCACCTTTAAGACTAACAGAAGTATTGGAGCATAAGCTTTCGTGGGTGAATGCCCACTTCATCAGATGCAAGCCTGATGAGGGGTTAGATTATGAGGGGTAATTTGACCATTTTTAGAAAGTGACATGGAAAAAAATGTACATTAGCACCACCTACTTTGAAGGACAGCTGTCAAGTGAGGATGTGCTTGCTGGATATTTAATGTTTCTATAGTTATTATATGGATAATATTACAGACTGTTATTATTTTGAGTCAATTATAGGGTGTCTACTGTGTAGTAAGGTGCTCAATACTAACATTAGAGATGTACATTTAGTATGTTACAGTACCATTAAGTCTAGGCTTTGTTTTAAACTTATGACTGCCTGCTAGTTGAGAAGAAAAAAAACTTTTATTAAAAAAAAAAAGAACATATTTGTTTGCCTTCATATCCAAGATACTGTTCTGATCTGGATCCTCAACACTAACAGAATCCTGAAAAATATGACTGTTTTTGAGACAAACAAGTCCCCTTATTGTGGACAGGAAGTGATATTTATTTCCTTTAAATTTTAAAGTAAAGGTGCTATCCAACTCATGGCCTATGGGCTAAACCTGGCACCCCATGACAAATTCAGATTTTGCAGAATACAAAATTTAAATGTAGACTGCTTCTGGCAGCAAACAACTGTCAAAATGTGAACTGACATCATGACACAATAGCAATTATCCTTGTGTGCCCTCCTCATACTCACCTGTCTCCACAAGTAGTGCTGAATGCAACACAAAGGGCATATTCTGCCCCACTGTCTGTTCAAGCCTCCCATTGTCACTTGGCTCAGTGCTTTTGGTAGGAGGCTGGTTCTGTTACAGTATGTTATGGAATTTATATTCCCTCCACTACTATGCTTTCATTAGATACCAACTATAGTGATAGGCTCATTCAAAATACTTCATTATGTGTACTGCAGTTGCACATAGGGGCCTCATTGTGCTAGGCACCATACATACATGTGACAAAAAGATGGTTCTTACCCTTGCCCAGAGAGATGACAATTTAAGAGCTTGTTTACACACAGAAGTTGCACCAGTTAACAAAAGTGAGTAACTAAACAGGTATAATTTGCGTGCGTGAACTCTCATTAACATGAGTCTTATTGGATTTGTCTTTTGTCTAAGTTTACCAGGGCAAACTAATCCAGTATACCAGTCAACACACAGTTGTTCCATTTAACATTAGTATAAAAAACTACAACATTAGTCAAACTGGTACAACTGTTTGTGTGGATAGGCTTAAGTAACCTACGTAAACAGAATTAAAGGGTTTTTCTATTCCATGCCTAGAACCCTTTTACCAGGTGGTCTTGCCCTTTCCATTACCGCTGGTCCTCCATCTGTTATTCTGCACTCAAATCTCACTGGTAACATTAAACACACACTGCATCTACCCCTTTTTGTAAAACCGGGAACAGCAAGAAGTTCCTTCTCAACAAGATTTGATTCAAGTTTAACAAGTTTAACATGCTTTTAGCCAAGGGACTAAATGCTTCAAGGAATTGGAAATGGGGCCATTTCTCTCAAAATAGGCTGCGTCCATCCCAGCCTTAGGTCAGCAGCAACTGATGGCTGTTCAGCAGTCTGCATGAAGTGAATCAATGGTTTCATTCCAATTTCCCGTCACCTTTTGTTAAACATGAGTCCATTAAGGAAGGTAAGACCCTATCAGCATGCCACTGACACCCAGCACTGACACTTCTGATCTAATGCAGAAGCCATGTATGAGTTGGACAGGGATGGAAGGCAGTTGGCTCAATTTGAGCAAGATGGAAGCGATGTTGGTTGGTATCTATTTACAGCTACATCCAACAGTGGATAAGCATATTAGTCTGAGGATTCTGCTAAAATGATCAGCAGTGAAATGGTTGATATTGACATTAAGTGTCATCATTAGATTGAGTTAGCCTTCAGTTGTGACAAATAAGAGCTTCCTGTAATGTTCTCTCAAAATACATAATGTTCTTTACAGTCAAGTAATCATGCCTTTAAAAAAACCCCACTCATTTTACAACTCAAGGTCTTCAAAAACTGATTCAAATATTAATCAAAAACTTATCCCTCTGCCAAGATGCTGGTGCCTTTGCCCTTAGTTTTCCAACTCAGATCAAAATTGCCTAAAATAAGTAACCAGTAGTTTATACTTTCACTGATCTACTATCAACATTAATGTAATTTTCCTTTCACTTTGTTTTTCACTAGTACCTCTTCCAGTGTGTCCCAAACAAAGTCTCCTGCTGTCACATACTACTCATCCTTTAGCAGCTGTAGCCTGTAAGTTATATTTATTTGACAACTAACTTGGTTTCCAAATCATGTTTCCTGTGAGAGTCTGCACTTTCACCATCACCACACAAGAGTAAACAAAACAGGAAGTGAAGTGTAGCTGCCATACAGTTTTAATCAATTTTTTTGTGTGGCTTAACCCCACCACCACACACACTTTGTCTCTCTTTCAATGAGTGATAACTTTGGCAGATGAATTTTGTTTGCGAAACTTTTGTAGATAACACTACAGAATCAGTACACAGACATGAATTTTATAAAGCCAATTTTTAGCAAAAATATGTGCAAGTTAGACAAAGTCTGACCCACTCTGAAGACCCCACATAACTCCAATTCACTACTTTACCCTTTTCACAGTGCTACAGTATGCATCTTGTCCCACCATACAGGCTCATCATATGTTGCTCACTTTAGTGTGGTTACATAGCTCTTGCACTCTACACGGAACACCTCACTGTAATATAGATGGACTGCTCCTTCCTTAAGCTAGAGCCGGGCAGTCAGAAAGCTGATCACTTACCTACTCAGGCTGAGGACCGTATACAACAGTTTCCCCTCTACAGTGTAATGCAGAAGAGACCAACATGTAAAATTTGCTGCATCAAGGTAAGTATTTTAAGAATGAGCTCCTGTCTGATGGCATTACTGCTACGTAGCCTCAATGAATTTGTTACAAAGCAAGCTTCAGGATATCTGTGACAGTTTTGCTTTACTTGTAGGTTTCATATGTTATCATATTACCATGAACTGTCTTCTCAGAAGAATCTCTGATGCAGTTTTTTGACTGAATGTTTGTTCATTCAAAATTCACCATCCAACTAATCTCAAAATCAATGAGATTGCTAAAAAGGGATTTTGGCCAATAAACATAAAAAGTAAACTGCAACAACAAATCTTAACTACACAAAATCACTTCAGAAAAAGCTATTAAAAGAGACTATGGGGGGGGGGGGTTTAAAGTAATATATTTTATTGGGCCAACTGGAAGGTACAAACTTGCGAGCTTCACAGTGCTCTTCATTAAAAGAGACTGACATTTCTATTGCCAAGGCTCGGCAGTGGAGGGCTAACAAGTTATTTCTTGCTATTTACAACTCCATGTGGCTTGCACAGGTTCTAAGCCAGAGAAGGAAAGAAAAACAGATTTTTGTCAAAAGGTATTTATCGGGGCTTTTTTCTTCTCACCTACATTTCTAAAACATTAAAGCAAAGGCTTCTCCCAAAGGAGATTAGCACAGAAGGCAGTCTCAATTCAACTCTTTTTAAAAAGGGCTTTCCTTGCAGTCCATGAAATAATTTTAAATCTTAAGGTAAAAGAGATTCCAAGTATCTATCTTCATTTCTCATCTTCCATATTAGAAGATTCAGGCACAATGTATGTTTCTTCACTATGTCTTTACATTACTGTTTAATTTACACTCTGTCCTGACCACTGATTTTTATCATTTAACTTTGAAGAAGTGTTGTGATTTTTGTAAAGCATGTACAAAAGTTAATCTGCCGTGTGTGTGTTAGCCTACCTGGAAGCCTTTTTCTAGTGAGTTTACTGATATAAAACAAGAAATAAGACAGTTACAATATAATATATTGTTTTTTAAATTGGCTACTTGCAAGAAAAAAATTAACTGTATAATTTCAACATCATGCTGGTCTTCTGTGTGACAAGACCCATAAGGACTCAAAGTGGCTATTACATTAGGTTAAAAATTGTCCCAGTTAAAAAAATAGAAGAAAAAGGAAGCGGGATGGCATGGTACAGTTTCTGGACAGAAAGTGAGACGTTGCACTAGAAAGATTAAGGCAGTCTGAATCAAATACTACCTCATACCTTTCCTTTCTATACAGTAAGAATCAGTATTACTAGGAGATAACCTTGATGGATACATGACAGTAATAGACAAAGTGTACTGTCTTGACACCCCAGGCTACATTCTGACTCAGTGGAAGAGTAGACAAGATATTTAGAATTAACTAGCTCTGGATGAAAAATGGGTTTGTTTTTTATCTATTTTAGACAATCCTGATCTCTGAATAATTTTTATTCCTGTTTTTCCTTGAATTGCCTTTTTTTTTTTTAAATAAAAGTGAAGGAAAAAAGATACATCTAAGTCCACCCATCTTAAACAGCATCTTCTTAAAAAACACACACAAAAAGGATGAGCAGATTGGGATGGGATAGTTTCAAATTACAGGAGATGATCAGCAAGTGAAACTATTGCTAGAAAATTATTCCAGGGATTAGATCAAAATTTATCACATCTTCTATCAGTCAATGAGCCTAACTCAAGACTCCCAGCAAAGTGTAGCTCTGCACCTTAAAGTCAATCTCAGTCACATGACAACATATTCTTCATTTATATATATATATATATATTACACCCACACACACCCACACCCCTATTATGTGTTGCAAATGGAAACTAGGTTGACTGGCAAGTTAATATTCAGCTCTAATACACATTAATTAAAAATCTTAGATGGAGGAACTTCTGCAAGACCAGAAAAAACTTAATTCATTGTCCTAACATTCTACAAACTGGCTACGGAAGTCAAAACACTACAAAAGCCATAGACAAGAAAGCTGATGCACTAAATCCATATACGCACACCACACCTTGGGGTGGGGGAAATACAAAACAAATGCCACAATGACATAGGGAGTAAGAGGCAATTACTATTAAAGAGTAAAGGAGAACACCAGAGAATGTTAGGTACAAGGAACAAGTCACTAGTATTCATTGACCATGGGCTGCCCCATGTAGCCACCACACTGCTAACATCTGCTAATCCTCATGAAGATTCAACTGCACAAATATTATCTCTAGGTAACATGGAGATGAGGGATTTAGAAGCATACTATACTATTCCAAATCACTTAAATTTAAATGTGTCTTTTGCACTGTTTAACAAAAAAAAAATTTACAAAAAGGATGTACATGTAACAAGTCCACCATGCACTACATTGCATAACACTTTGCATACAAAGAACCTTCCATCCAATGACTGAAATCACTTGATATAGAATTTTAAATGTACACAGCACCTTACCAAACATGTAGAAAAGGTTGGGTCTTCGACCCAAGGGAGTTTACACTAACAGAATACACAAAACAGTTCAGACGCATTTAGAACTTCATAAAGGAAGTGGGGGAAGTAATTTGTAGGAAAACAGAAGAAACTTGATCCATGGAAATGGGAAACTGTTCTCAGTATAGGTAGCATCTGAGAGAAGGTGTAAAGTGGACAAAAAAACAAAGTTGCAATTATAGAAGATATGTAGGAAGAAGTGAAACAGGAGAATGAAGTGACAGCAGAGCTCTTCAGCGCACTGAAAATAGGGGCGCAGAGCTTGAACTTTATGCTTAGAGGGAAGTCAGTTTATAAAAAAAACAAATTGAGCTTCAACACCTCTGGTGGGGAAGACCACCACCGTTCTACAGTTGGGGAAACGGAGCCACAGAGATTAAGTGGTTTAGTCAAGATCATGGAGTACGATAAAGCCAGGAACAAAAATCAAATATCAGCTTCCATTGCTCTAACCCTCAGACTACACGTTTTATTAAGTAACAAAGCAGTAAGATCCATGATTTAATAATATGCTGAAGTAATAACTTCTGCAAAATATTTACAGGCCCAATGACTTCCTAGTGTTCAATGGAAAGACTAATCTTTCTGCTGCATGTTTTACCTGACTGAGACCATCTCTAACATATTGCTTTAAAATATTTGCATAGTGGTAGAGCTACAAATTGGGAGTCAAGACTCCCAATTTTTATTCCCAGCAGACCCACAGATTTATACCCTAGATAAATGACAGTTTCAGCACTTCACTTTCCTCCATCTGTATATTTCAGCCAAGGTTTCAGAAGTGACTGCTTTATCATGGACGCCTCCATTTTTAGGAGGCGCAATCGGAGACATTTTGGGCTTGAGTTTCAGCAGTGGTACCCACGCTCAGTGCCTATTCAACTAGAATGGTGGGTGCTATCTACTTCCACTCACCAAGCCAATGGTGTCCCAAGTTAGGCTCCCAAACCTAGAGGCCAAGGTTGAAAATTTAACCTTAATGTTTATGAAGCATTTCACCAATGCAAAGTACTGTGTAGCAAAGTAAGCCCATCAATTTCATGCAGTTAAAACCCCGTTATTCTCCTCAGCGCTTTATTTGTATATTTTAGATTTCATTAATTTTTCCACACTCTAATCATCCAGGGCCAGTTCTACATTTCACACACAGAGAGCACCTCTACAGTAAGGACTTACAGTTCCTCTACCTTCCTGCTTTCTCTTCTGAGCCAATTTATTCAGCCAACTTGATTATTTGCTTCGTAGACAGAAGAACCAGGCAAGTAGTATCCTTCAGAGCTGCTGCTACTTCGCAAGTTGACCACAAGGAATTAAGTCCAATACACTACCATCCAATCAGCAGCAGGTTCCTCTTCAATGCACACCATAACAAAACCAGGAAAGCCAGCATAAAAAAAAAAATCCCTTCAAACTCACATTTGCATGGCATGTTGTATTGTATTTAACAACCTGTAGTCATTTGCTAGCATGGACTTAACCAGTTAGGCTGTTCTCTGCAACTAGAACTCAGTTGTAGGCATCAAGTCTACTAGCTGAAACATGGCAGTAGGAAATGGACTGAGTTTCTCTTCACTGGAAACCATATCTTGTGGCAAAAGTCACATAGGACACGAAGCATAGCTTACCGAGCAGAAAAAAATAATTCAGTCTTTGAACATAATGTACAGCTCATGATTACAAGAGTTAGGGTATGTCTACACTTAAAACGCTGCAGTGGCACAGGTGCACCACTGCAGTTTTGCCACTGTAGCACTTCAGCGTAGACACTGTCTCTGCCCATTGGCGGGCTTCTCCCATTAGCGTAGGTAATCCACCTCCTCAAGAGATGGCTGCTAGGTTGACAGAAGAATTTACACTGGGGGTAGGTCGGTATAGCTACGTTTCTCAGTGGTGTAGCTATACCAAAGTAAATCTGTAGCGTAGACAAGGCCTAAGACGCTTGATTCTTCACAACACCATCAAAAATGGAGTCTCTCCTACTTTAAAGCAAGTAACTCTAAAAAGTGGGACCTTTAAAAACATAACACTCAAGTTACTTAACCTAAATATATCATCCTGCAATACAGCAAACAGCAGAAAAGTTTGCCAGACTGCTGCTTACATGGTGGACTTTGCTATGACAGATTATATGCTCAAATTGCAAAAATAAAGATCAAGAGTAAAAACTAATAGTATTTTTTTTAAACTGAGAGTGTTAACATGCCATTAGGTTGATGGAAGAGAAAGGAGTTGAACATTTTGCTCCTTACTGTCTCAAAATTATCCCAAATACTTAATGAAGCAAGAGTTTGATAACCACATATGGAATGCAGGTAAAAGCAAGAAAAAAATACATGCTCAACCACTTACATACATATATTAGAGGAAAGATTTGCAATACATACCTAAGGGATTTCCAAGCACAAATCCCACTGAATTAAGGGACTTGTGCTCCAAAATCCCTTAGGCAGTTTTGTAAATCTCCCCTAGAGTTTTATTAAAGGGAAATGCTAGCCAGGACATTAGGTAATGCCCTAGACTATTGCCAATTATTTTTGTTTTCAAAAAGATTCATTTCCACAGTTACCACAGATATGACAGGAGTGATTTGTTTGATTTTTACTGGCTCTAAGCTATGATATATTAATCTTGAAATACAAGTTCAATTGTCTAGGTCTTGTCCATCGTTTCATAATTGCATTCTCATGATCCATTACTCAGTTAGAACTAGTGTTCCTGTATGTGCACATATGCCAAAAATATTCTTATTCTGTATACTTAAAACCCATCTTAACAGCTCATCTAGCCATAGTGTAATACATGTATATGTTAAATACATATATGTGCTTTCTAGCTCAGCCTTCAGCAATTTATCATCTCTATGATGCTGTGGGACAAGGGTTATCTCCTCTATTGACAGACAAGCCTAGTTCTTACAGAGACAATTTCAAGACTCCTAATCATCAATAAGATAATAGTTCAAGGCTAAGCCTGAACAATGAAGTGCGGGATCCAATATGAACATTAACAGGAGTAATGCTCTTTACTTATTTGCTTCCTTTAGTATGAAACCAAAGTGATTTTAAACTGGGGGGGGGAATCAGCTTCTGCAAATAAACATTCCAAAGTATAGAAGAAAGCCACAGAACTGGGACAGTTAGTTTTCAGAGTAACAGATCAGGTCTAAGAACACTGTCTATGCTAGAAAATTAAGTCCGCTTATCTACATCACTCAAGAGTGTGAAAAATCCACACCCCTGAGTGGTGTAGTTAAACCAACCTAACCCTCAGCAAAGACTGCACTAGGTTGACGGAAGACCTAGCTACTGCCTCTCGGGGAGGTGAATTACTTACCAGTCGTGATGGGAGAACCCCTCCCTTCAGCACAAGTAGTATCTACACTGAAGCAATGCAACTGTGACGCTATAGCATTTCAAGCTTAGACAAGCCCTTACAGTTTTCATACATACAAATACTATTTAAATATTCATAACTATCACAGTTTTGACTAGAAAAAAAAGGAGTTAGCTCCCTATTTAAAAAAAAAAATCTATTAAAACTGATTGGTTCCTCCCTGAATGCAAACTTACGTTTAAAAATGAGAAATAGTAAGTTTTTAAAAGGGAATTTATTTCCAGTCAGGTAAGACTGGAACAAGCAATTTTACAATCTTTGGTTCTGAATTCCACACAAACTAATCTACTTTTCCAGTCATTTTAAAAGAAATGGCTTCCAATCATTCTGTGCTGCTCTTCTGTGGTTTAATGGCATTTCTTATTAATTATTTCTGATCTTCAGTGTTCACCCAAGGCTACCACTTAATATTTTAGCAAACAGTGTAGTACATAATTCTACCTAACCTCTTCCGCAATGAACAAAAACCATAAATTTACTTCAAGACAGCTTTTGTAGTTTGGTTGGATTCAAGGTCATTTTAAGGCTTTTAATTACTAACTAGGATTTGGGATTTTGCGCTCAGTATTTTGAAAGAAAACACAGCTGGCTTGCTCATTATTAAATATGTTAAACATCTGCACTGGCAACATCCAAGGACAGTCATTTTTAATAGGAAACAAGAGTTGCAGCTTTTAACTCTTGTTCCTTTTTACATATTTGACTAAAATATTGTCAATTACATGTGCAGACACACTGTAGTTTAGGATATTAACTAGACACATCTACATGTGTAAAACATTGTCTTAGACTGCAGTCTGAAGATCTGCCAGAGTTCTGCAGTTTAGTCTATTAACATCCTGTATTTTGTAATTAAGCTTTCCTCTTACAATTATGCATTGCTAACATAAGACTCTTTAATAAAGTTCTGTTGAAAAATACCCTGTGACAGCTTTTAATGTCTTCATTACAAAAAACACATTTCTCCCCAACTAATATGGCGTATATTTGACTATGACTATGCCCTTGGGTGTTTTATGGTAGTGAACAGAAGTGAGCCCAGTACATTGTATGCTAGGCAAATGCATTTAATGTCCTACTTCAATTGCCAAAAAAGAAAACTATGCTCATCTTTTCCACAAAGACTGCACAGTGGTTTTTATGCAAGCCCAGTAGCACCAGCAGCTGCTGCTATCTGCCAAGAGAGAAGCTTGAGGTCTCCTGTTCTCCAGGCTGCCAGACCCCAAAAAAAAAAAAATCCTCTTGTCCTTACCATCCACTACTTGACACTACACAGAGGGAGAAAGAGCAACCTCAGAGCAGCCCATGTGTTCTGCTCTCCCAGCTGGAGGTAAGGTTCTGCTGGCCACTACTGCAAGTGTGGGAGAGGTGGGGGGAGGAAAAGAAAGAGGAACAAAAGGCACCTACACGTGTAGGCTTAGACCATTGCGTTCTCCTCACCAGGCCACCCACCAGACGAAAAATCTGTCATTTTCCTGACCATTTAGTGCCCTATTCTGGGCAGAGGTCCTTTCAAAGTGGCGGCTACTATTTTTTTTTTTTTTTTTTTTTTTATTAAATTCCCAAGAGTGATGTAGTGGGAGGAAAACGAGTTCTACTAAAGGGTACCAACACGTCATTCTAACGGAGTAGTCAGAGTGTTCACTTAGGCTAGTACTAATATTCAAACTAAATACACCTTCAAGCAGAGAACACGGAATCCTTACTATAGACCTAAACACCAAGAAACCCCTCATCTCTACAAGCAAACTGTCAACTGAAGCCCTTCTCTCTGCCACCATTTAAACTCACTGGGCCAAATTCAGACCCAGCATGAACAGGTGTAACTCCATAAACATGTCTGAATTAGGCCCAGTAACCTCAAAGTTTCCTTGCAAACAAAACTCAATGAACAACACTCTCTGCAGAGACCCCAGGAACTCATTTCTCCAACCAATGAATTCCAGTAATTGACTAGGCAGTTATTTCTAGTAGTAAATACCAGTGTCACATTCCTGTCAGTTTTTATTGTAGACGAGGACAAAATTATAAGCCACTCACTCATTAAAACTTGCAGCATCTTATCTGAACTCTTTTCCAATAACCTCTTACCTGCTTGTAGCAATATCTTGCACAATATAACCTACTGTACATATTGACAGTGACTGACTAGTTATAATTGTGCATCCTAGATATAAAACTTTATAAAAATCTTGATCTTTTTAAAGACTATATTCTAGCTATAAACAAGAGGATACAAGTGTCGGGGTGCAGTTCTGCCCTATTGTTGCCAATATACATTGAGATATAAATAATTATTCCTAAGTCATAAGAACCCCCACTGCATGGTGTTGAAACAGGAGTAGAATCCTCCATTCTCTTATGACAAAAAAGCACATATATATTGAAAGTTAGATGCAATTAAAAAACAACACACACACACACACACACACACACACGAAAAACAAACCAAAAAAATCCAACCATTTTATATTGCAGGAAAATGCAAATATATCACATATCAGCAACAGAGGGCTACAGGGAGAATAAACTCTGGATCAGACTAAAACCTGTTCTAAAGATGTCAAAGTTCTTAACTTAACGCAAATTTTATATATGGAATGCTAAATAATTTTATTCATTAAAAAATCCTTTCCTCCAAGAGCTATATGCAAGTCTTTAGTTCTCAATAAGCACCAAGACAGCTAGCTACCTTTCCGACTCACTATCAGCATGACGACATCATTTTGGGTAGGGCAAATGATTGTAATTTCCCACATTACGTGATTGATCATGTTCTACCCACTAAAAGACTGATTCGTTTCCTGGTGCCAGGAAAATGATTGATGAATATTTCAAGATGTGGGCCCCTCTTCCTGCTGGGTTGTCCCTTTTACTTGCCAGCAAACAGACCTGAAGGTTTTTTCTGTTAAGCAGTTTTCTTTAATACATGAAGAGTTTTGACTTTACACATTCTGCATTTGAAATCTTAAAGGTGATCATCTCCTTAGGATATGGAGAGCTCAACATATAAAGCCTCTGCACACATCAAAATGAGCAGAGAATCTTAAAACCAAGCCAAAGTCGGTGACAAACTAATACAGTAGATACCAGATAAATAAGAAGATGAAAATGGACTTAAAACTTCATAAGTCATCGAGCAACAGTGAGGTACAAAGTGTGATTACAAAGATCCTTAAGGCAGCAGTCACATTCCATGTGTACAGATACAGGACTGAGATTACATTCAGTGCTCAAACTATAACTGCATCATTCCATTAAGTCCAATAATTTCAACCTCAGATTGCAATTTAATATTTGTACTTAACTGCAAAACATCTCATTTTAGGAAAAAATGCATGTTCTTTATAAAAAGCCAAAAGACAACACAAGAGACTTTATGCCGATTCTCTTTATTAGCTTCCCAAATGTTCACCTAAGTATTACAATATACCGGTTTTACCAAATAGATGTCTTCTGATTACCGCCCTGGATTTTTTCCCCCAGCTCTATGAAACACTGTCATGATGTTGGCCACTGGCATTTTATAGGACTATTTAAATTACACATTAAAACATTTATTATGAAGTAGATTCCCAACATTCCCTTTGTTCCATTTGATAAGCACTGAATTAGTACTGCATTCCCGAGGGCAAAGGAGTGACTATACTGTGACTCAGAGATGACTTCCTTGTTTCCATACAGAATCAGTGTCATCAGCATAGGCCTGTCAAAGAGTTTTGTGAATTTGCTACAGACATCAGCTCACTCACTCCCCAAACTCTTTCAAGGAAAGGTCCCTGTTTAAATGAATATCAGAGCCTCTAAGTATTATGCTGCTATCACATAATACTAACTTTCAAGGGATGCAAGGAAAGTTTCAAACACTTCTTGTCCAAAGGCAGAAAAACTGCCTTTAGAAAAATAGGCAAAATTAGTCTTTCAATAAATGGGTGCATTACATATAGAAAGAATCATAAGCATAGGTCTCTACCATCTGATACCTATGTCAACTAGGTCATCCTCAAGACAGGGAAGAATTGTTCATCACTGTTTCTAGGTCTTAGTTGCTGTCTGTATATGCTGACTAAAGCATTATTATATTTACACCTTAGGTCAGTGATTCTCAATCAAGAGTCCGGGGCCCCCAGGCATGTTTCTGGGGGTCCACCCAGCAGGGCCAGTATTAGACTCGCTGGGGCCCAGGGTAGAAAGCCAAAGCCCCACTGCATGGGGCTGAAGCCCAGGGCCCTGAGCCCTGCCACCCGAGGCTGAAGCCAAAGCCTGAGCAATGTAACCTTGTGTGGGCCCCTATGGCATGGAGGGTGGCGGGGTGTCAGGCAATTGCCCTGCTTCCTACCCCCAACTAACTGGCCCTGGTTTTTGTATGCAGAAAACCAGTTATTGTGGCACAGGTGGACCGTGGAGTTATTATAGCATGGGGGGGGGGGGGGGGATAGAAACGCCTCAGAAAGAAAAAAGGTTAAGAACCCCTGCCCTAGGGTACTAAGGATTTCCATCAACACTACCTGTCCTGTTAGAGACAGGCGTGGTAAGGGAAAATTCAAGCTTTATGGCCTAGTGATGATGTACAGAAGAAAAAAGAAGTGTCCTCGCCTTACCCCTTAGAAAAAGGGGGGGGGGAAAAACGGTAACAAGCAAAAATAAACTTGGTTCTTCTCTTTATACCTAAAAGAGAATCTGAACACCAAAGATCCAGGTGATTTTTGGTAATTAGCCTATTCTCAGAAAGTATGTACACAGCACACACAAAAAGGTACTATTTTGATGATCTATAAAAGGAACCTAACCTTAATCGTGATGCCAGGGACTCTATAAGCAAACTTTGGTTAAGACACTGTTGCCTTTTCACTACACACCAGAGTTTTAGACTGATCTTGTAACTGTTAATCTAAATAACAATGATGTGACATTAGATCAGTTAGCTACTTTACTGTGGAATGACTTCTACCTAGCAACTATTGTGTAGAATAATCTGTAACTCCTTAACAACAGAGTAATTGACTTGTACTTAACAACTTATTCTCACTACAAAAATATATTCTCAGAAGTGGTATTTTCAGTGCAGTCTGCAAGTTTTATATTACTTTATTTCACTGAAAAATATGATTTTATAACTAATTACAAAGTCATAGTGAGAAGTTATATTTTAAAATAATTGAGTTATTAAAAATATAATGTAAAAGATTAGTATGTGAAAATGAAGGTACATCTACTATGAGCAAAAGACAGGATGGAAATATATTCACTATCTAATATAAAACAAAGAAGCTAACATTTTCTTCCAAAGTTAGAATAAAAACATTATAATATAGAAAGTTTGCTTCATTTTCAAAGGCTCATTCTTCCCCAATTGTAACTCTATCCTTTATGTTAACAAGTGTTGTTACAACAACTGAGAATTATCACATTTGAAGTATGTACTGAGGTCTTCTGTGGCAGGGAACTGAACAGTGTTAAACATTATAGATGCCCTTTAACCTTAAAGGGCATCTATGATGTTTAACACTGTGGCAGAGGAATATGTAATTAAGAAGTGTTGCACGTTTAAATTTGTTCTCAGTAAAGCTCTGCAACAACAAAAAAACAGATTCAACTGTTCTCAATAAAATATGCAGTTAAAAATGAGGACTAGGTAATAAGGATCTTTCTTACAGTTATTTAGTTACTCAAAAGTCAGACTTCTCCATTCCAAACCTCTGCAATCACCCTTTCTATTGCCAAGACTAAACTGCTTCTGGTATTTGGATGACATGACAAAAAGAGTACAGAGGGTAGCTTGGAGTATAGCTTCTGCTAGCTGACCCATCTCTTTTTATCTTTGCTAATAATCTTAGGCCTAAGAATTGCTATTTGCACCACCTGAGAGTCGCTTCCAATTTTAACTTGTGAAAGGGAAGCAGGATGGCTAAGGGGTCAGCCAGTAAATCAAGATTAATCTAGTAAAGGAAATAATTATCTTTAGTACAACCTGCCTGATTATTTAGCAAATATAATTAAAAGCTAAAACTATTGATAAATATGGGTAAATTGTAAGAGGGGAAACATTCTAAAACTATTAATTTTTTAACTTTTTACAGATTTACAAAATCTCAACACAGCACCAAAATACAACGGCTTCTGGAGTGCAACACAAAAGCCATTGGAACATCTGACAGCAATACTACACAACAGGGCCAACTCCAGGCACCAGCTTGGCAAGCAGGTGCTTGGGGCGGCCACTCCGGAGAGGGGCGGCAGGTCTAGCTATTCGGCGGCAATTTGGTGGACGGTCCCTCACTCCCGCTCAGAGCAAAGGACCTTCCGCCGAATTGCCGCCGCAGATCGCGACTTTTTTTTTT